>NC_138771.1:82128293-82360793 GCF_965119305.1 Pelophylax lessonae | reverse complement strand
CTGCTTGTAAAACTTCTTCTATGGACTGAAATTACCGCATTTCGAGTTCTTCCCCCTTAATCCGTCATCTGAGCATTTTGTGCACTATTTCACCTTTTCTACCAGAAAACAAAGCTGCATAAACAATATTTGTTATTTTTTTATTCTCTAGCTTAATGAATAATATTGCACAGTTAATTAATAAAATTATCCTAACAAATGCTGGAATGGGCAATCAATGGTTGGTTACACCTTTCAGGGACTTGCTGTATGAAAACTATGAAAAATATGTCATCCTGTAAGCATTCCCGTACTGCCCAAATCCATATGCTCTGCATGCACATTCTCTCCACCAGTATCTTAACCACTTAAGCCCCGGAAGATTTTACCCCCTTCCTGACCAGGGCCTATTTTGCGATTCGGCACTGCATGATTTTAACGGACAATTGCGCGGTCGTGTGACGCTGTACCTAAACGAATTTGGCGTCCTTTTTTTCACACATACAGAGCTTTCTTTTGGTGGTATTTGATCACCTGTGCGATTTTTTGATCATGCGCTATAAACAAAAAAAGAGCGTCAATTTTGCAAAAATAACAATATTCTTCACATTTTTTTATATCAAATTCCCCAAAAAAAAAAAATGTAAAAATCAAAATTTTTTAACATTTTAGGCCAATTTTTTTTTAACCATATGTTTGGTAAAAAAAATCGCAAAAAGGGTATTTGGATTGGTTTGCGCAAAAGTTATTGCGTTTACTAACAAAGGGAACGATTTTTGTCATTTTTGTTGTTTTTTTTTTTTTTTTTTTTAACGTGTAATGGCGGCGTTCTGCGATTTTTTTTACGACATTGGGGCGGACAGATCGGACCCTTGACTGACATTTTTTACACTTTTGGGGTTACCAGTGACATTACTACAGTAATCAGTGCTATATATATGCACTGTTACTGTAAAAATGACACTGGCAGGGAAGGAGTTAACTGTATTGGAGAGGGAGGGGTTAAGTGTGTCCTAGGGGCGTGCTTCTAACTGTGATTGGCTGTGGCTTGATGTGTAAGAACAGTGATCAACGGTCCTACATAGTAGAACCGTTTGATCATCATTCTTACACAGGGAGAACTGACAGGCGGCTTTGTTTACATTAGCCGCCTGCCTTTCTTCTGCTGTCACGGACGATCGCGAGTGCCCGGTGGACATCGGGTCCGCCGGGCACACGCGCGGGGGGGTCCGTGACCGAGCGGGAGCGCGCCTCTGGCGGCGCGCGCTCGCTCCCAAAACCCTTACAGGCTAGCAACGTAGCCCTACGTCGCTCTGCCTGTGAGGGGCTGACTGCCGACGTAAATGTCGTGCGGCAGTCGGCAAGTGGTTAAAGTAGAGCTATACTCTTTTATACTACTCTTATTTATTTTATTCTAAAATGGCCATATACCCATATATTTCTTTTGCTCATCATGCAGGCTGAACCAAAGAAAGATAATAGATTCCTTGATCCATGCTGTGGCTTTCAGAATACCTGATATCTGACTCAATGTAGGTGCTGTTTGGCCAACAATTTTCTATCCAGCTTCTTTAATTTTTCAATTGAAGAAGGTCAGGCAGAGCGGTGCCAACAGATCCACCCACTGATCAGGCTGGTTCATTTCATTAGGAACCAACTAAAATTTGCTCACTGTATGGCCAGTTTAATTTTGTGTTACTAATCATGCTAGAATTAATAAATATAGAGAAATTATGGGCTAAAAATGCTTATCTTGCCTGCAAAAATTAGTGTTCCCAACTTCCTTCAGGGCTGGTCAGCATTTGATCCCTGCTAAAAGATTAGCCAGTCTGAACTCCCATCATTCCCTGCAGCAGAGACCGCATGACCAGAAGACTAGACTTTTCAACATGTTTACCATGTTTATGTTGTGTCTGTGGACTTCCTGCGATAGGGTGACAACCCTCCCCTGTGCACTGATCCAGCACAAAGCATGATGCAAGGTCCCATTGACAGGCCATGACATTACAGGTAGCCATGCCTGCTAGCCAACCTCCAGCAGTTGGTAATGCTGTTAGGGCATCTGAGACTTTAGGTCCTGGTATCTACAGCCACATTTCCAGCAGTACATATCTACATTATGCCCTGACATTTTAACCACTTTAGCCCCGGAGGATTTTCCAGCCAAACGTCCAGGCCACTTTTTGCAACTTGGCACTGCGCGACTTTAACTGACAATTGCACGGTCATACAACACCGTACCCAAACCAAATTTACGTCCTTTTTTTCCCACAAACAGAGCTTTCTTTTGGTGATATTTGATCACCTCTGCGCTTTTCATTTTTTGCGATATTAATAAAAAAAGAGCGAACATTTTGCAAAAAAAATTGACATTTTCTACTTTGACAGTTAAAAAATATCAAATAGTTTCAATTTTTGTCATATATTTAGGCCAAAATGTATTTAGCTACATGTCTTTGACAAAAAAATCCTCAATGAGCGTATTTTTAACTGCTTTAAGACCAGAAGATTTTACTCCATTCCTGACCAGGCTATATTTTGCGATTCGGCACTGTGTTACTTTAATGGACAATTGCGCGGTCGTGCGAAGCTGTACCCAAATTGAATTGATGTCCTTTTTTTCCCCACAAATAGAGCTTTCTTTTGGTGGTATTTGATCACCTGTGCGATTTTTAATTTTTGAAAAAAAGAGCGACAATTTTGAAAAAAAAAAAAAAAACAATATTTTTTATATTCTGATATATAACATTCCCAAAAAAATTTATAAATCAAAATTTTTTAATATTTTAGGCCAATTTGTTTTCTGCTACATATTTTTGGCAAAAAAATTCACAATAAGGGTATTTTGATTGGTTTGCGCAAAAGTTATTGCGTTTACTAACTACGGGAAAGATTTGTCATTTTTATTGTTTATTTTTTTTTACTAGCAATGGCGGCGATCTGCGATTTTTTTTGCGGGACTGCGACATTGCGGCGGACAGATCGGACCACTAACTGACATTTTTGACACTTTTGGGGGGACCAGTGACATTAATACAGTAATCAGTGCTATAAATATGCACTGTTACTGTAATAATGACACTGGCAGGGAAGGGGTTAACTTTATTGGTGATCAAGGGGATAAATGTATGCCTCATGCTTACTGACGTGTGTGGGGGGAGGGGATTGTGTGACACAGACACAGATCGCAGGTTCAGCTATGCTGAATCCTGTAATCTGTCACTGTCTGTCACAGAGGAGATCCACCCGCTTTGTTTACACAAGCGGGCAGATTTCCTCACTCGATCCCCGATGATCGGGGAAGAGCGGCGGTGATCATCACCTCTCCTCCCCTGGCCCAACTCCCGCTGTGTCTGAGTGCGCGCCGCCGAGAGAGGGGAGAGTCTGGTGGCGTAGGTCTATGTCGCCAGACCTTAACGAGCCACTTTGCCGCAGTAGCAGCACAGTGACCAGTGGTAAAGTGGTTAAAACAGACAGGGTTCATAAATATTTCAAATTAAAGCAGTATTAGAGCCGGTTCACACTGGTCGCCTGACAGGTCGCTGTAGGTTGCCTGCCATAGAGAAGCTGTGGACCCGTTCTAATAGGAGCGACACAAGTCGCTCCGACTTAGAAAAAGGGTCCGGAGCTTCTTTGGGGCGACCCGGAGCGACCTGCATAGACTTCAATGTTATGAAGTCCGTGCCGGCCGCTCCGAGGTCGCGGTGCGAGCAGCGCACCGCGACTTGTGAGGTCGCCCCGGCAAGTCGGATCGCTCTAATGTGAACCGGCTCTTAAAGTGATTGTAAAGTCTTGTTTTTTTTTTCAATAAAAATAACAAACATGTTATACTTACCTCCTCTGTGCAGTTGGTTTTGCACAGAGCAGAATGCAATAAGATAAAAACCTTCTGACTTTACAACCCTTTTAAAACCAAACCAAAAATGTAATAAACTGCAGCTTACCAATCCTTAGATGTAGTGGTTTATTTCAGGCTTTGTATCCATAGTTACATAGTTGGGCCCCTTTCACACGGGGCGGACCGTATTGCGATCCGCTCCGGCACTTTTTTTTTTTTTTTTTCACAGACACGGATGACATTTGTGTCATCTGGTCCGTATGTCCGCATATCATCCCACCTGTTTGTCATGTATGTCTATGGGATTGCGGATGTCAGCGGATGACACCTTCTGTGATGTCACTGGATGCATGTAAGGTAAATATCTCCTAAACGGTACATGTTTAGGAGATATTTACAGTACCTATAGGTAAGCCTTATCATAGGCTTACCTATAGGTAAAAGTGTCAGAGGAGGGTTTACTTCCTCTTTAAATTATGAAATTATGACTTTTTAACTATTTTTTGATATTAATAAAGCAATAATCTTTTCTATAGATTTATGGATTTTTTTGTTTACTGAGTGGGGTAGCCAAACACAGGAAAAGCCCCGTTTCTTCCTTTTTTTGTTTACCATATGCCATATTTGGGGTGTGGTGCTTGACAAGATTGGCTAGGCCGATACTATATTACCAATGTAGGGAGGCACTACACTTACCACCAATGTAAGGGGGCATTTTAATGACCACTATTATAAGTGGACATTTTTACACAGATCATCAATGTAGGGGGGCTCTTCTCCACTAATGACCATGTGAGGGAACACTACAATTTTCACTGTCTGCATTGTTTTTTGGCCATTAATAATTTAATAAATAAATAATTTTGTCAATTACAGCAGCTCAAATACGCTAAGTATGACACATTTCTTATTCTTTTACTTATTCTAATTCTTATATCTCAATTTACTGTTCATTTTAATGTAGTATTAGTTGTAAATATAATAATTACTGGAAGGGGTTCTCTGAGACCAGAAGAATATTTTAAGGGCTTCTCCATGTTTTAAACATTGAGAAACACTGTTTAAAGTAACAGTGAGTTCAGATCAGCCATTCTGTAACTCTGAAATTGCATTTGTACTAAAACGAACAACTCTTAACCCCCTTAGCGGTATCCCCGAGCGTGACTCGGGGTGGATTTTCTAAGCTAGGATCGGTTTCCCCGAGTCATGCTCGGGGTAGATGTGCAGAGCGTGCAGTGCTGTCCCTTACCTTCTCCTGGCGATCCAGCGATGATCTCCCATTGCTGTGATCGCCAGCCGAGATCCCCGCCGCTTGTCCGTCGGTCTGATGACTTCCTGGTTCCGTTCCCTGCAGCAGCAATGCTGCATGGGAGCGGAACTGGGAGGGAAATTCAAACGTTGCACAAAACACAGACACATAACATTTATATTATATATAATATATATATATATATATATATATATGTATGTATATATATATATATATATACACATATATATATGTATAGATATATAAATACATATATATATATATATATATACACACATATATATATATACACATATATATATATATATATATATATATACATATATACACACATATATATACACACACACACATATATATATATATATATATACACACATATATATATATATATATAATATATAACACATGAATTATAATCTAGTCAATAATATAATTTTATTATATAATATAATATAATATATATATATATATATATATTATATATTATATAATAAAATTATATTATTGATTAGATTATAATTAATGCGTTTGTGTTTCAAATTTATCACATCTGGGATGTCTACTAGAGTCTTGTTTTGGTCAGGTTTAAGTCAGTAATTACTAAGAATTGTAGGCCTATAATACATAACGCCAAATTTCCATGAAAAGAATTGTACCGCTTTTGGTACAGAATTCCTGACATAATCATACCGCCAGGGAGGTTAAAGAACAAAGACCACGGAGACTGTCCATGAATTTGCTGCTCAGCATGCAATGCCACAGTAGTTCCTGGATCTTCTTCCCATTAGAAGTAATGTTATTACACATAAACAGGTTGGGATAACCTGCCTTTAAAGAATATGTAAATCCAACATTTGATATTCCTGATATGTTCCTGCTGTATCATGTACTTGTATGAAAAAGTCTCCTGTTCTCTTTGTTTTGCTTCCTTTGTGTGGAATCCCTGCTGTTCCTGCCAGTCCCTCTGCTTTCCTATTCAAACTGACCATACAAAGCAGGAGAACACAGCGTGGTCAGTTCTCTAGCTATGCTAGGAAATCAGCCTGCTCTCCTCCAATGACAAGACTTGTTCTGACACACCCACCCCCCTGCACAGCCATTCACTGGGAAGATCAGTGTTCTGATATTTCTCCTCCCCCAGTTCTTACGCAGCTGAGAACAGAGGGAATGTGATAACTTATAAAAAAAAAGGGGAAAAAAGTGTTTATAATTTTTTTTATATTTATACACAAATGTTTAGCTTTTCATTTCTATTGAAAACTGAATGGGTTGTTTTAACAAGGTGTTCGTTTACATATACTTTAAATTGTTTCTGAGTAATAAATGTTGACATACTGTAAATTCTGCACATTTCTTGATTTTTATTTTGCATTTAATACTGCCAGTAAATTGGTTAACAGCCTGTTCAGACTGAAACTGTTTTATGTACTGGAACCAGGCCTGGGTCAATATAAACATTATTTCCAGATATTTCCAAGATCTCATCACTAGACCCATAGCCTGGTGAAAGTATTGGTAACCTTATGCCTTCAAAAACAAAAGTGAATGAATATGTGAATTCTGAATGGTGATATTCTATTGACATATAAAGGAGTACTACACACAGGCTTGTTGTCACATATTTACGCTATATTGTCAAAAGTATTAGGACGCCTGCCTTTACACGCATATGAAATTTAATGGCATCCCAGTCTCAGTCCGTATGGTTCAATACTAAGTTGGCCCATCAGACATCAGTGTCTGACCTCACAAATGCGCATCTGGAAGAATGGTCAAATATTACTATAGACACACTCCTAAACCTTGTGGACAGCCTTCCCAGAAGAGTTGAAGCTGGTATAACTGCAAAGGGTGGCCATACTTTTGACAATATAGTGTATGTGCAAGAGAAGTTGTAACCATTAAGATTTTAGTTATATTTTCTGACTTGCACATAATAAAAATATTCATTATTGACTGCTTGCCACAATAGTCGCAAAGGCTGCCAGCTGTCCTTTTTTGGAGGTAAAGCTGTCTTTTTTTACCAAAGAAAAAACTTACTGCAACTGCCTAAAAGTTGGGTTCACCTTTAAAAAAACAATAAAAGCACCTGTTTTTACAAAAGTCTGCAAAGCATTGCATCTGTGATTAGTGGATCGTGGTGCAATGTCAGGCTCCTGCACACTCTTTATCCAGCTCACCAAGTGCATACATACAGGGGTAACCCATGCTCCAGGGGGCCCGTGAGGCCCCCTGTACACCTGGATAGGAGGGGTGTCATATAGAGAAACCGATCCCCTCCATTTTCCCCCTGCAGCTGCTGAAATTCTGCAAGAGGAAAATGGAGGGGATTGGTTCCTCTACATTCTGCCCCCCCTATCCACCTCCTGCTATGATCAGTCTCCTGTGCTCCCCCCCCTGCCCCCCTCTTCCCCCGCAGTGCTGCTGGGTTCCCCTTCCCTCCTCCCGCCGGCTGCTGCACGGGATCTGTCAGGATGGAGAGTGGGAAGGGCCTGGAAAATGTGTCTTTTTTTTATTAAAAAGAGTCAGTGATCGTTACAGATTACTGACTCTGTTCGTTCATAACTGAGGCATGGTAAACTATATTAACTATGCTTCAGTTTGTGAATGAACGGGAAGCTCTGTATAGAGCTATTCCTGTTTGTTCATTCAGTGAAGTTAAAGCGGAGTTCCAGCCATTTACTCACCTGTCCAACAGTCCAGCGATGCGGCCGCCCGAAGCCTCGATCCTCTCCCTCGGCGCCGGCATCACTGCTGTGGGCACCCGGCTGTTACAGTTTGCGGCTTCACAGCCGGGTACCCACTGCGCATGCGCGAGTCGCGCTGCGCGTTGTGATTGGCCGGCAATCTTCTGGGACCTCTGACGTGTCCCAGAAGATTGCAGGGAGGGAGGGGGAGAGGAGAACTTCCGCTCAGGGCGCCGCGGCGCTCCGAGCGGAAGTGGGAGCGGGTACCTGTCAAAACTAGGTACCCGCTCCCCCCCCCCCAAAAAATGACATGCCAAATGTGGCATGTCGGGGGGTCAGGACTCCCTAAAGCGGAAGTTCCACTTTTGGGTGGAACTCCGCTTTAAGGCTGCAGAGAAGGAGATTGAGGGCTGTGTCCTCAATCTCCTTTCTCTGTCCCAATGGTGAAACATCAGAGGTCTGTTCAGTGTATTTTGAATACCCATGGTCCTGAGGGGGCAGCAAGACCCAAGTGGTGCATGCAAAGACCATATAAGAACACTTATCCTTTGTTACATACCACCCGAGTGCAGGAGAATTTTTGTTTGTTGTAATGATGTCCAAAACAGGGCTTTGGACTGCATCAATCTTGATGACATCAGGACTTGAGTAGAGTCTAGCAGTGCTATAATAGAGGTAGGGATAAAAGTGCCCAATCCTTTACCTAATGACAGTTTCATACATCTGATTTGCTGGGTAAGGGGGTCTCATTTCCTCCCATCACTTCCTTTTATTCAGAATCAATCAACTCAAGGTCCGCCTGTTTTTTAAATCAAATGGAAGAAGGAGTTGGACCCAATCCCGTCTTTTACAACTTGGGATAAAATCTTTGAAACCACAACTGGGTTTTCACAGAATGTAAATATAAAGGAAGGGACATAACATTAGTAGTATTATACCCTGGTTAGGCTAAATACAAGTTTTCCATCTTGCTCCTGAGACTGTTATAGAAATTGTCCAGACTAAATAAGGTGGGATTGTGTGAAGGCCTCTTCTTTTTAGTGAGAAGTAGAGAGCTTATTGTTAGCTTTCTTTGGCTGACAGCTTCAGTGAACACCATGGATGACAGTACTTATTGTCCAACCAGCATGGCTATACCAAGCTGTCCGAAATATACATCAAGATTCCTGACATTCGGCTCGTGTGTACCTGGCTTTATGCCCAGTACACACGATCCGAAAATCGGGCGACGTTCCATCCGTTATTTTTCGTATTCTAGCAGCTCTCAATAATATTCGCTTAAAGGGAGAGGTTACTCATGATACAAATTTTCTCGGACGATAATTCTTAGCTTCCGGTATGCGTAACCACGCTGTAGCGTGTGAGGGGAAAATGATGTCTACTGCTCATGCGCTGTCTACTGCTCACCATTTTTTTCGGACGAACAACATACTGATAATACGATTATCGTACGATGTGTTATAATACGATCAAAATTTTTATGCTTGCACGACCGGATAATATCGGGTGAACTGTCGTGATCGCCTCTCGTAAGCTGTGTACTAACGATCCGATTATCGTCCGATCCTTTCACAAGCGTTAATTTTCGTCCGATTTTCGGATCGTGTGTACGGGCCATTAGGCATACAAGCCTGTACACTACTATAAGATATTTGTTTGTCTGGAAATGTAAACAATTTTACAGAGACAGAAGAATAAAATTGTAATCCTGATCTTGCTGCCATTGTTATAATGGTACTGTTGCCTATGTGTACACTTGGACAGACTAAATGAACTTGGAGCTGATAAGTTCCGAGATACGCAAAGAATCCAATTGGCTCATCCTCTTAACATATTTGTATCAATGTTTCAATACCTTCTTTTTTTATAAATAAGCCTCCAATGAAAAGCATACTTATACTTTGTAATATTTTCCAAAAAAAAAAATAACCTCTGTGTTCAAACATTTAAGTGAGTGAAGATTAACCTTGGTACAAGATCACTGTTATAAGGTTATTTTACCTTAAAGCATTCTCTGCATTAAAAGTGATTGTAAACCCAAATCCCCAAAACAACACTATTTTGCACAATTTAAAGTGGTTGTAAAAGGTGAAGGTTTTTTACCAAAAAATTTAGTGGTAGGCAGGCAATATTATTCCATTGTGTATCTTCCAGACAAACAAAGAAAGGACCCTCAGGTCACTGCGATAAAATGACTTAAATTGATGGATTACATAAGTGAGAGTATACTCATCTGTCCAGTAAGTCCATGGAAAACATCAAAGCCATCAGTTTTCATACAGTTGAATGTAAGTCCCAAGTGTTCATAGTCAATAATTCCATCACCAAAGGGGGTTTCAAGAAGGGTGGATAGTGCATATGCCTGACCGGTTTCGCTGGGCACAGGCCGGCTGCATTAGAGGCAAAGTGGCGTTTTTTAAGTTTTTCGCATATTCATGTGACATTAGGGTGTTATCTTTGAGTGCCTATCCTTAGCTTTTTCACTAAAGCATGGGGCGTGGCATTGCACTAAAGCTTAGGGGCGTGGCATTGCAGCACATTTTAGAACTGCCAAAGCAGTTGAGTTTGGGAGGGTAATGGGTAATATAAAGGGGAATGGGGAGTGGGTCCATGTAAAGGATTTTTAAGTCCTCAGTTTTTTATGTCCCTCTCAGTCTGTGACACGCTGTCACATATTGTGCAGCTATTTTTACCATTGGCTCCTCTTCTCCCATTAGGATTTGGAGTTTCCTCTTCTCTTCTATAGAATTGAAGTGCGGGATGAAAGCGGAGAGTTTCTGGAAGTGAGCGTCCCTCACTGATGAGTACTTAGGGCACTGTAGCAGGAAGTGGTCCTCGTCCTCCAGGACCCCCTGGTCACACTGCTGGCACAATCTTCTCTCCCTGGGCTTGTAGGTTTGTCTGTGCCGTCCTAATTCCATTTCCAGGCTGTGGGCGCTCAGTCTGTACAGGCTCAGAGTCTGTCTGTCTTTGGGCTCTTGTAGCACCTCCAGTTATGGGGCCAGTTTGTGGTCTCTCTGCAGTGACTGGTCTCTCTCTCTGTCTCTTTCTTTCTCTCTGTCTCATTCTGTCTCCTTGTGCCCCCCAGAAGTACTCCACAAACCTCAAAGTAGAAGCCCCATCACATCCTCCAACCTGCAGCACACATTCTCCCTCTCCTGGTCAGATTACGAAGACACACAGAGTATCTGGGGCACGCCCCTTTCTCACAGCTGAACAGGAAGAATGGAGCAGATCTCCTCCCATAATCTGTTAATAACACGGAAGAGTCGTGCCATCACCAATTTTGTTCCAGGTGTCGGCTTTACTCTGCTCAGAACAACAGGAAGGATTGCTACTGACAGGAAGCGCAGACAGTGATCTTTATTCATCCTACAGATTACACTGTTTTTCATTTGTCAGGGTTACAACCACTTTAAGCATGACTTTTTGAAATGGGAACGAGGAACACCTATTGGCAAACGTATGTAGGCTTAGGGCACATCGCGTGCCACGCCCCCTTAAAGGAAACGTATACAAAAAAAGATTTGTCAAACCCACAAGTGCTTTTTTTTTTACCACTACTATTCCATTATACTGGCTTTTGAAATTTACAAATGCAGCAATTTAGAAATTGAATGAAAGGTTTAGCACTGGGGAACAATTTTCAAAAGATAAAAAGTGAATTTTCTATACAACTATATGACAGAGTCTCTGTCAGGTCTCTCCCTCCTCATTGACTCCTGCTGCTGTCAATCACAGCCAGTGAGGAGGGCGCATGAGGGGGCGCTGAGCCGCACTCTGTGTGTAAATGGACAAGCAGAGCAGGGCTCGGAAGTGAGCACGCATGAGTGCCCCCATAGCAAACTACTTGCTATGGGGGCCCTCAGAGGGGGGTAGGGGCCAAAACTGCTGGCAGGGGAGCCTAGAAGAGGAGGATCGGGGCTGCTCTGTGCAAAACCACTGCACAGAGCAGGTAAGTTTGCCATGCTTAGTATTTTATTTAAAAAAAGAAATCAAGCATTAACAATCACTTTGAAATGACATTAAACAATATCCGTATTCTTTAAATTAAAACCAAACACATGCACTTCTAATGGCACTCTAATCTATTTTTCATTAAATACATTCTTACTGTGTTTTTATACCACCTTGTAATGTCCTCTGTGAGCCCCCCTTATATATATTATATATATTTGGAATGAACAGTGCATGTTAGTTGCGGTCACATGGACTGCTCTATGTACACTACAACTTCCCTATTTCATAATTCATCTCAGGAGTTAGCAAAAGAGGGTAGCTATGTTATGTGGCAGGATGAGGCTTTGCCACTGTGTGATAAGGCAGTCTGGGCCAGGTTTTGGAGAAAACACATGTGTGTGCTGTTTTTTTAGCAGCATCAGCATGGGAGGTCAGTGCCCCACCACTCCGAAGCGGTCAGCGATTGTAATGGAGACAAGAGTTGCACTTCTGCACCGTGCTGTCCAGGACAGGACAGGCAAAGAATCTGAAAGACAGAGTCCCATCTGGGGGTCAGAGGTGCCCCAAACAAGAGGCCCAAATCCTAGAGATAGAAGCTGAGAGATAGGGTATCACCCAGGTGTCAGGGGTGCCCCAAGCCAGAGGCCCGAGTCAGAGAAAGAAGCCAAAAGACAGTGTCTCACCCAGGGGTCAGAGGTGCCCTAAATCAGAGGCTAAAGTCTGAGAGAAAGAAGCTGAGAGACATGGTCTCACCCAGGGGTCAGAGATGCCCCAAATCAGAGGTCTGAGTCTGAGAGACTGAAGCCAAGAGACAAGGTGTTACTTGGGGGTCAGAGGTGCCCCAAACCAAAGGCCTGAATCTGAGAGAAAGAAGCCAAAAGACAGGGTCGCACCCGGGGGTCAGAGGTGCCCCAAGCCCGAGGCCAAAGTCTAAGAGAAAAAAGCAGAGAGACAGGGTCTCACCTGGGGGTAAGAGGTGCCCCAAACCAGAGGCCAAGTCTGAGAGAAAGAAACTGAGAGACAGGGTCTTACCCAGGGGTCAGAGGTGCCCCAAGCCAGAGGCCAAAGTCTGAGAGAATGAAGCCGAGTGGCAGGGTCTCACTCGGGGGTCAGAGGTGCCCCAAGCCAGAGGCCAAAGTCTGAGAGAAAAAAGCTGAGAGACAGGATCTCACCTGGGGGGTCAGAGGTGCCCCAGACCAGAGGCCTGTGTCTGAGAGAAAGAAGCCAAGAGGCAGGGTCTCACCCAGGGGTCAGAGGTGCCCCAAATTTGAGGCCAAAGTCTGAGAGGAAAAAGCTGAGAGACAGGGTCTCACCTGGGGGTCAGAGGTGCCCCAAACCAGAGGCCTGAGTCTGAGAGAAAGAAGCCATGAGGCAGGGTCTCACCTGGGGGTCAGATGTGCCCCAAACCAGAGGCTTGAGTCTGAGAGAAAGAAGCAAAGAGACCAGGTCTCATCCGGGGGTCAGATATGCCCAAACCAGAGGCCCTGAGAGAAAGAAACTGAGAGACAGGGTCTTAGCCGGGGGTTAGAGGTGCCCCAAACCAGAGGCCCGAGTCTGAGAAAAAGAAGCCGAGAGACAGGGTCTCACCCAGGGGTCAGAGGTGCTCCAAACCAGAGGCCCGAGCCTGAAGGAAAGAAGCTGAGAGACAGGGTCTCATTCGGGGGGGGCAGAGGTGCCCCAAACCAGAGGCCTGAGTCGGAAAGACAGTCTGTGAGAGAAAGAACAGCTGGGAAATGTAAAGGAAAGAGACAGAGCTGGAAGAGGTACACCGTTTGTGTATTAGTAATGGGGATGGGTGCTAGACGGTCTAGAAGACTGGGGGCATGAGGCCTGAGCTACAGGGCTGATAAAGAGAGCAAGGAAGCTTGAATACTGTTTTTTGGGTATAGATGGTGAGAACCCCCTGCATGGCAAGTGATGTATTTGTGAACTTTTTGCTCTCTTTTAAATAAAAGTAGGCAGAAAAGCCCTGAAATGTATTTCTGCCGTGGAATAAACCCACTGTATAAATGCATCTATGGGGGGGTAACAAAATTCCCAACTTGTCACAGTTCCTACATACAGTGGGGCCATGGAGAATGAATGTAGCCATCCTCTATAAGGAAGTAGGATCACAGCAGCAGAAAAAAAATACAGATTTAGAGGAGGCTAAGTGCAATAAAACAGACTTTTGAGTTTAGTGTCACTTTAATGCTAAAGCATAATCACATACGTCATTTCAGCATCATGCAAATGTGTTCGGAAATATGTTCTCTCTCTAAAATAAATCATGAGACGTTTATTATCTGTTAGCAAAAAAATGCACATTGCTGACATATTTTGGCCAAGACTGTCCATATCCTGACATTTAGTAGAGAATGGTAGAACAGCTATGTACTGCAGTAGGTAATAGGAAGGACCACTGCATTTACTAAAAACTGACAACCTAGAGCCACTGGAGGTATGCTGAACCAGTATCTCATGTAAAGAATCCTTTTAAAGGAAAACTCTCCCTGTAAACGTTTTGGCTAAATTCATATTCTGAGCAACAACAGCAAAATAATGAACTTTATAACATATTCGTCACTCATATTGTTCTCTTATACTTTAATAGAGCTTCAGGTTTCCATTGTGCCCAGTTAAAGTGTGCGTGAATTTTTTAAAAAAAAAATTTGTATGCAGAATGGAATGGTTAAGACTTCTTTATTTCTTTTTGATTATCTGGGGTTGATTTACTTAAGGCAAGTAGGCTGCTCACTTTGCAAGGGAACTTTCCCCAGGGCTTAGTGAATCAGATGAAGCTCTGCTGACTTCCATCATCCAATTGTGTGCAAGCAAAAATGCTGTTTTATTTATTATTGTGGCTTTTGATTGGGTATTCTTTTCAAATTGAAATCTTACCACATTCATCAAATTGTCTGTGTCCCTTTGGGTAGATTTACCATCACATACCTGTTCTAGAGATACAGCAGGAATTAGGGAGGGATCTTGGCATTGGGTGTTATAGAAATGATGTAATACTGTGTCCAAGGATGCTGTTAGAAATCATAGGGCCCCATACAGCCTTCCTGATGGCCCCCCCAACTCTGCCTACACCCCACCTGTCCTCTTGGGTGCAGCTAAACAGTGGAACTGACTTTATCCCCCTAAGCCCCGAAAATGGAAAAAAAGACCCCCCTCTGTTAATCTGATGGGGCCCAGGGAAAAGTAATTTAAGCCCTGATAAGTAGGTAGGAGCTAGCGCATGGTCTGGTAAAATCCATTTATTCATTTAGGCAGAAATGAACAAAAATGTTGCCCCTCTGTTTAGCTGATGAGGCCTGGACCCAGTACATAAGGACCAGTTGTACTGCCTTATCAGCAGCCCTGACTGTGTCTACAGAACCATAGCCAGCTGTTGGATTTTAGAGAATGACCATTATGGTATTAGGCAAAATGACATTTCCAAAGAGCACATTGGATACTTCGGAAGCCTGCAGAGACTTACAAGTTAAAGCGCAGTACTTTTTCTCTCCTGGTTTCTCCCTACTCCATCTTACAAAATTTGAAAGCATTTTTGGAAAAGTTAAGTATCTTTTTTGTGGTACAGCGGAGAATTTCAAGCTTCCTAGTCTGGATGGAAATTACGTATGGACCACCCTCCTTCATCCATTTCCCACATCCCAGGAGGCAGTGTTTTATTGAAGGGTGCGTGTGCACTGAAAGATTCCACACAGAAATGACCGTTTTCAGACAGGTATTTGGAAATGGGCACAGACTCACAGCATGCCTAGCTACCTGTGGGGATTCTTGTGTATGCGCACATGCTAGAGATCTTTACAAGGTCTCAGATACCAAAAACTAGCGGCGTGTGTGGGCATGGGCAAGAGTCCCTCATGCATGCGCAAACAAGCTGTTGATCTCTAAGAGGTTCTAAATAGCTGGAAGAGACCTTCAGCACATTTGTGCACGTGTGGGAAATTTCAAGATTGTAGCACGAAAAAGGAGTTGCGGGAGGAGAATATCATCAAGGTGAAGTTCCTATTTGAGTAATTAATATTATTTACAAAGATTATTATCTTCAGAATTACTTTGCTCAAAAATGGAAGTATGAATCAAAGCAGAACTGAAGAAAATGAATATCTCAAAAAAAAAAAAAAAAAAAAAAACTAAAATACCAAAAACAGCTTTTGCTACAATAATTACCCTAAGTTCAGAGATTTCCGACCCCTGCAATACTTTTTTCTCAAACTAGATGTCCTCATTATAATGGCTAGGGTCATTGAACCCATTGCCTCTGAGCCTAGGTCTGCCAGTGGAAGGAAAAGCAACACAATGATGAGCTCTCTCCTCCTATCACCATGCTTCAAGTCATCATATGAACTGATTGGCTTCCTTGTACTGCTTCTTCCTCTCACACTCCCACCCTGCTGTACAAGGATTGCAAGAGTCTGATACTGGGTCACAATCAGGCACTGCTTGAAAAAAAAAAAAAAATTACAGATCTATTAAGAAATACAAAGCTGCTATCTATCTATCTATCTATCTATCTATCTATCTATCTATCTATCTATCTATCTATCTATCTATCTATCTATCTATCTATCTATCTATCTATCTATCTATCTATCTATCTATCTATCTATCTATCTATTTCTAAGGGGTAAAGGGTATACAAGCCTAACCTGGACACAGCTGGTCAAAATTTTGGCCGGTTCAGCAGGTACCATCCATCTATGTCCATTCCCATTTGAGAGGAGCTGACTTAGTGATCAACTCCTCTTAAATGGGACTGTAGGTATATTTGTGTTTGAATAGTGCATGCAGCCAATGGGATGCTGCGCTGATCAGTGTATTCTGGCAGCAAAGAATACAACCCAACAGGAAGGATTTATTTATCCACCTCGAATGTGTAGATGAAGGAATCCATGGGGGGGGGGGGGGGTTGATCAGCTGGCTGGTTGATCAAAAAAAACAATCATCTATGGCCAGGTTTAGTTGCCAGCAATTAGCTGCCTTCTAAAATGTGCCCCGACTTAATGCAATAATATAAAACACAGTTGCAATTATCACACAAGCAGCCAAGCATGTAGACAGAACAACAGCATACAGAGCAGCTGCATGAAAGTGTAAGTAAACCCATCAATTTAAAGTGGAGTTCCAGGCTAGAATCAAGCTGTAAACCAATTGCGCACAACAACCCCCCACTCCCTCATTTTTGGATATCCTTTTATTTTTATTTGAGGGTATTGTACCTTTTTTGGCATTTTTCCAGCAGCCACGGCGAGGTACGTCGTCTCCAGATTTGCATCAGCCCTTCCTCCTTCCCCCTGCTGCCTTCTGGGACCTGTGTGTGTCCCAGAAGACAAAGGATCCATTCAGATAGTGCAGCGCCACTCGCACATCTGCAGTAGGAAACAGGCTGTGAAGCCTGTAGACTTTACTGCTGGTTTCCCTAAGTTGCAATGCTGGTGCCTGCACCCGAACCGATGGACGAATCAGCTTCGGGGGCCGACGTCACAGAATCCCTGGACAGGTACATTATTTGTAGCTGCTGACTTTTACTTTTTTTTTTTTAGAGGCTGGAACTCTGCTTTAGGCCCCTTTTACACTTGTGCGACCTAAAAGTCAAGCGATTTTGCCACAATTTTGACTGGACTTGAAGCAATGCCTGTGCAATCTTGGGGGCTATGGACCTCAAAATGCATCAGTCGGACCAAAGTAGTGCAGGGACTACTTTGAAGTTCCAAGTCGCAAGACAAGTCACACAAGTGTGAAAGGGGCCTAAACAGTTTAAAAAAAACAGTTGCATTCCCAGCATATATTGTGCTCTCAACCAAACTGTAAAACCATTCAATGGCTGGTGTCATAACTGATCACACGTGCAGCACCATGGCAGTTAAAGATTAACCAGAGGCCAAGATGGCAGCTTCCTTGGCTGAAACCGATAGGGGGGTTTATTCCCACTTTAATAAAATACTCTACTGTCTGTAATACCCTTTTCATTTTCTTGCTTTCTACCTTTGCCATCACAAGCCACTAATCTTTCTAATTCCAGCAAGTAAAATCAGAAAATAAGATTGTTAAATTCGCTCATTATTTTTATTCTATAGGAATTATATAGTGCAAAAAGGTTTTGCAGCACTTTACAATATAAAGGGATACAGTATAGCTTCAATACAGTTCAATACAGGGAGGTTAGGGGGCCCTACTCATGGGAGCTTAAAATCTAAAGGTTTAGAGTGTCTTAGTTCCATCTTTCTGACCATTTTTCACGTTACACCCGTATTTAGGGTGTTTTATGAAACATGATCATAGTCTGTAGCCCCCCGCTCCCAAACTGCCCCCTTTCCCCCCTGCTGAATCAGGGGTTTCAGACTTCTGCTATTTTATTTAAATTAGAGCAGCTTTGCGTGCCTCTATGCTTTCACAGAGATCTGTGAAAGGAGAGACTGAAAGTCCCATCTGCCACCATGGCAGACGGAATCGTAGGTCTCAATGGAGCACAAATGTGGTGATGTCATTGCACTTGTAGTCCATTGATACTTCCTCCACCCCCATAACTGAAGGTCCATAGCTTGGTACAGACCATGGGCTTAAGAAGAAGTCTGCAGGCTCCAATGAAAAAATTTATAAATATACCTTTTTTTATCAATATGGGTGTATATACTGTATATATATATATATATATATATATATATTTTTTTTTTTTTTTTTTTTTTTTTTTTTTTATTTATTTTGCAATAGTTGGAATGCCTTTAAATGCAAGAAAATTTTAGAGTCTCCCCTCTTAGTAGAAAAGTGGACAGTCTTTTCAAAAGATGACTCTGATGGTTTTTCCGAAACCTGCTCCTGGGTGGATGAAGCACTGTAATACTGGAACACCAAACTTTGTCTCATGCACACAGGACATTTTTTTTTCCATGTGCACCTTGCTGCAAAGGCCAGTTATAGGTTTGGGGTGGTTGCTTTTTTTTTTTTTTTTAACTATTGGTTGAATTGGGTGCAGGGACGCACTGAATGCCTTCACTGTCCTTGTGCTATTGCTGGGCGTCATGTGCATCCCTGTGCCTTTTAGGAGCCATGGGCTCTCTCCAGGCACACCTGCCCTTAAAGTGCTTGTAGAGGCAAAAGGTTTTTTATCTTAATCCTATCTGTGCATTGAGATGAAAAGCCTTCTGTGTACAGCAGCCCCCCTCAGCCTCCCTAATACTTACAGTACCTGAGGTCCATCTAGATTCAGCGATGTTGCACCAGAGACTCGGCTGTCCAGGACTCCCCTCCTCATTGGCTGAGACAGCAGTGTGGTGCCATTGGCTCCCACTGCTGTCAACCAAAGTCAGTGAGCCAATGAGGAGAGAAAGGGGAAAGGTCGGGCTGTGGCTCTGTGTCTGAATGGACACAAGGAGCTGCGGCTTGGCTTGGGTGCCCCATAGAAAGCTGCTTGGTGTGGGGGCACATAACAGGAGAGAGGGGCCAGAAGTGCAGGCGAGGGACCTGAGAAGGAGGAGGATTGGGGCTGCTCTGTGCAAAATCAACTGCAGAGAGCAGGTAAGTATAAATGTTTGTTATTTTTAACGGAAAAAAACATGAAACTTTAGTATCACTTTAATCTATCCATTGATATATGTGCTCCTTCTATGGAGGCTCTGTAAATATTAGAGTTAAGACCGCAGTATATGTAGAGGTCCCTTGACGTGGGCACTGCATGTTCAGTGCTCAGCAAAAAATGAGTACACCCCAACAGATTTGTCAGAAAACCTTTACTTTTCTTTCAGAATCAACATTTTCTATGGGATACTATACTACAAAATACTCCCACAAATGTGGGCCATTGATTGCAACCAAGATTAGTTAATTTGCACACAAAAAAAAGCATTTTTTCCTAACAAATTTATTCAAGACCATGTTGCAAAAATGAATACACCCCAATGAAAGTCTTAGGAGTAGAGATGGGCTCAGGCGTGTTCAGGATCCTAGTCGCAACCCACCAGCCCGATCCTGCTAGGAAGCCGACACTGCACACCACTAATCACAGGCAGTGAGACATTTCCCGGTCTGTGCAGCTGCGGACTGGGAAATGTCTCAATGCCTGTGATTAGCGGTGTGCAGTGTCGGCTTCCTGGTGGGATCGGGGAGGTGGGTTGGGACTAGGATCCTGAACATTCCTAAAGCCATCTCTACTTAGGAGCAAAGCTAAATTTTAGACAACAAAATCCCAATTAACAAGAATTCAACTACAGGTGAGTCTAATTATTCATTAAACAGGAGTCCAGCAGACAGTTGATTATAAAAGGGTGTTACTTAAAAAGAAAACCCCTTCCCAATTCATGCTGTCAGCAATGGCACCACATTAAAGAGAAAGAGAAAGAAATAGATTTCTTTACACAAGAAAGGTGAAGGCTACAAGAAGATTAGCAAAGCTTTACTTATCAGTCAGACTACTGTAGCAAAAGTAAAACAAAAATTTAACAAAGATGGAACTGCAACCATCTTACAGAGATGTCCACGGAAGTTAACACTTCGACAGGAGCATCTTCTGATTAGAAGAGCTGAAGAAAATTGCAATGCTTGTTCACTGCAGTTAGCAAAAGTAGAAAGCCAAACTTGGGTAATTATTCCCATGGCCAATATGGGGTACACTGCAAAGGAATGGCATGCATGGGTGTCGTCCATGAAGGAAGCCTCTCCTAAAGACCATGCACAAAAAGCCCACATAGAATTTGCCAGGGCCCATGCTGAAAAATAAGACGACTACTGGGACTCTGTACTCTGGAGTGATAAAACCATTATTAATGTTTTTGGAACTGATGGTTTCAAAACCGTATAGGGCGCTGCAAAGGTGAGGAGTACAAAGAAAAATACATGGTGGTGGCAGTGTCCTTCTGTGGGGCTGCAAGAGTGTTGTTGGTGTCGGGGAGCTGCATTTCATTGATGGTATCAGGAATTCACAGATGTACTGCTCTTTTTTGAAAGAGAAGATGCTACCATCATTCCATGCCCTTGGTCGTCATGCACTTTTCCAACATGACAATGATCCAAAACACACATCTAAGGCCACTGTTGCATTTCTGAAGAACAGGGTGAAAGTGATTCAGTGGCCAAGTATTTATCCTGATCTGAACCAAATTTAAAACCTATGTGCCCCCATCAACTGCCCACCAAACATGCAGCCACTCTGGATTGTATACATGTTGTGACCGCAAAGCTTTTTATTACAGCAAAAATATCCACAGTTACATTCAAGTGAATAGAGCTGTGCCACAACTGTGAGCCAAATGCTTGGCCTGTGGTTGTGGCACGGTATTTGCACACAAAATCCCTATTCTGCTGTAAACAAAAAAAACGGCCATTCAGGAGGTGGTAGTGACACCTCGGGAATGCCTGCCAGTGGTTGCTCTACTGCCTTCTGAAATGTGATTAACCATAGATCAGTTTTCAGAGGGGCGACAAGGGCTGCTGCCCATGTGAATGAGCTCTTGAGAATTATTGAATACATATTTACAGTGGTGGGATTCAGCCGGTTCGCACCGGTTCCATAGAACCGGTTACTAACTTTTTGCAAGTTCGCAGAACCACCTTGTGAGTTTCACCATCTGTATAAAAATCATCCTCCTGATCCACTGGGCTGACCGCTCTGCTGTTCCCTCCTCTGTCGGCGCTGTCTCTCTGCAGGGAGGCGGCTGGAACCCACACACTGCACTGGTTGCTAGGCTAGAGCCGCTTAGCGTCTAGCAACCAGTGACGTCACCCCTCCTCCAGGCCAAAATTCACTATTGTCACAGGCGGGACGTGGGAGGACTCGAGGAGGCGCGGGAACTGAAGAGAAGAAGCCGCTACAGGTAAGTCAAGTGCACTGGTCTGGGGGGCTTGGCAAGTTGGCACTCTGTTCACTCTGCATTGAAGGGGGCACGATGATCTCTGCATTGAAGGGGGCACGCAGCATGCTGGTCTCTGAATTGAAAGGGGGCACGAATGATGATCTCTGCATTGAAGGGGGCACGAATGATGATCTCTGCATTGAAGGGGACACGACGCACGCTGGTCTCTGCATTGAAAGGGGGCACGAGCACGATGATCTCTGCATTGAAAGGGGGCACGCTGGTCTCTGTGCATTGAAAGGGGGCACGCTGGTCTGTGTGCATTGAAAGGGGGCACGCTGGTCATTCTGCATTGAAAGGGGGCACGCTGGTCATTCTGCATTGAAAGGGGGCATGCTGGTCTCTGTGCATTGAAAGGGGGCACGCTGGTCACTGTGCATTGAAAGGGGGCACGCTGGTCACTGTGCATTGAAAGGGGCCACGCTGGTCACTGTGCATTGAAAGGGGGCACGCTGGTCACTGTGCATTGAAAAGGGGCACGCTGGTCCCTGTGCATTGAAAGGGGGCACTCTGGTCCCTGTGCATTGAAAGGGGGCACGCTGGTCCCTGTGCATTGAAAGGGGGCACGCTGGTCCCTGTGCATTGAAAGGGGGCACGCTGGTCTCTCTGCATTGAAAGGGGGCACGCTGGTCACTGTGCATTGAAAGGGGGCACGCTGGTCACTGTGCATTGAAATGGGGCACGCTGGTCTCTCTGTATTGAAAGGGGACACGCTGGTCACTGTGCATTGAAAGGGGGGCACGCTGGTCACTGTGCATTGAAAGGGGGCACGCTGGTCACTGTGCATTGAAAGGGGGCACGCTGGTCTCTCTGCATTGAAAGGGGGCACGCTGGTCACTGTGCATTGAAAGGGGGGCACGCTGGTCTCTGCATTGAAAGGGGGGCACGCTGGTCACTGTGCATTGAAAGGGGGCACGCTGTGGTCACTCTGCATTGAAGGGGGCACACTATACCTTGATTACTGAAGGCCCCTTTCACACTTTTGTGACCTCAAAGTCACGCAATTTTTTACAGCGTTTTTTTAAACCATGCTTGAAAGTCGGAACTGGTTACTAACATTTTTGAATCCCACCACTGCATATTTACCTATCTAGACCTTTAGACTAAAGTCTTTTAAATTGATTTCCCTGATGTAGTCACTCACTGGAAATACTGAGATGTGCTACCTAGAGACACGCTCTTTTCTTGAATTGCTCTTTAGTAAAGAACAGAAAATGATTCCTGATATAACATAGAAAGTATCATTGTACATGAAATATAAAAGGCCCCTTTCACATGGGTGATGTCCTATTTGCTCAGCAGGGGATCTATGAAATAAATTGAGAATCCCTTCTAAACTGGAACAGAACGGGACAAATATCACTTTTATATTAGGTCATACACGGAAAAGGATGCAGATCTTTATTATTTTTTTCCCCAGACCTGGACAGACTCGGAGGTAAACAGATGTAAAAGGACGCAAGACTGTTTGCATCCGCCTGTCCATGGACTTACATGGAGCTTCGATCAGGTCCGCCTGAAAAACTGGAGGACCTGATTGGATCGCCCCCATGAAAGGGGCCAAAAGCATTAGCAAACTGGTATGATAAATTGTTCAATATTTACTAGCTAAAACTAATGGAAGTGACTTCATAGAAAATAGTGTTTTATCGGACAGATCTCAATATCTTTACAAGAAGAACCACAGCCCTGCAGAATAAAACCTGCCCTGAGCGTCCCACAAGACCATAGCAATGAGAAAGAACACAGTCCACCCATGATGTCAGGGTCTTCTCCTCCCTCCTCTGGAGGCCACATAATTCAACACATAAATCCCAGTGTTATTATAAGATAGGAACCACCCCAGTGATTAAAGACAGCAAATCTTAACATTTGCATCTGTTTAAAGGCTCTTAAGTAGCTCTCATCTAAAAAAATGACAATGATCTTGTCTGGAGCTGGCACGCTAAGTATTGGCAATCTTACAAAACTTTGCCAAGTGGCATTATTTTATGAGCACAGCTAAATCACACAATGATCTTTCCCGATCACTGGGACCAGACAAATCGCAGGAACCCGGGTAGCCAATGATCTTTAAAGCAGAACTTCACCCAAAATGGGAAGTCCCGCTCTATGTCCATGCCCATCACCCCCCTCCTCTGTACATTATTTAGTTTTTTTTTTTGGGGGGGGGGGGGGTCAGGTACCTGTTGTTTTTGGGATAAAGCACTATGTATGGTGTTTTCTCCTATGTTTATTTGGCTAAGTGGACGAGAGGCCAAGGAGGAGATGGTATCATCTGTGTTATCCATATACCTGGAACAATCAGTGTGGGTCCCCTGTAAATAGGACAAAAGCGCAGGGTATGGTCATTTATCCCAGGTTAGGGCACATCTGGTGAAGGGCTATTCACATTGCATGAAGTACGTTGTTGCACAGTGTGGTGGAAAATAAGAAGAGGATCAATAAGGACCTCATATTATTGTGGACTTTGTAGCACTGATTTTGTTTTCATTTTGTCTTTCTCGAGAAGAGCCTCTAAATATGGTGATATTAATGAATTCTCACATTTGATACTGGATGTAACCATTGTTAAAGTGTCTTGAAAAAGTATTCATACCCCTTGGAATTTTCCAAATTTTGTCATGTTACAACCAAAAACGTATTTTATGTGATAGATCAACACAAAGTGGCACATAATTGTGAAGTGGAAAATGATAAACGGTTTTCAAAATTGTGGCGTTCATTTGTATTCAGCCCCCCTGAGTCAATACTTTGTAGAACCACCATGGTGGGGATGGTGTGTTCGGGGTGATGTGCAGTGTTACATGGAGTTTTGCTTTAAGGCCAAATAGTTGAATTTTGGTCTCATCTGACCAGAGCACCTTCTTCCACATGTTTGCTGTGTCCCCCACATGGCTTCTCACAAAATGCAAATGGGACTTCTTACAGCTTTCTTTCAACAAAGGCTTTCTTCCTGCCACTCTTCTATAAATGCCAGATTTGTGGAGTGCATGACTAATTAGTTACATAGTTACATAATAAGTGAGGCATGGCATGGAGGCGATCAGCCTGTGGCACTACTGAGGTGTTATGGAAGCCCAGGTTACTTTGGTAGCAGCCTTCAGCCCATCTGCATTGTTGGGTCTGGTGTCTCTCATCTTCCTTATCACAATATCCCACAGATTCTCTATGGGGTTTAGGTCAGACGAGTTTGCTGGCCAATCAAGCACAGTGATACCATAATCATTAAACCAGGTATTGGTAGTTTTGGCAATGTGGGCAGGTGCCAAGTCCTGCTGAAAAATGAAATAAGCATCTCCATAAAGCTGGTCAGCAGAGGGAAGCATTAAGTGTTCTAGAATTTCCCAGTAGAGGACTGCGCTGCCTTTGGACTTAATAAAACAGAGTGGACTGACACCAGATGACATGGCTCCCCAAATAATCAATGACTGTTGGTTTTCTCTAGCTGTAATCCATAATCATCAAAATTAAAGAGAGAAACGCTTGAAATATATCACTTTGTGTGTAATGCATCTATATAAAATATATGAGTTTCACTTTTTGAATTGAATTACTGAAATAAATTACCTTTTTAATGATATTCTAATTTTATGAGATGCACCTGTATATGTAGGTTTCATTTTAAAGTGATAGTGTAACTATCAATTACAGGTATTGGGTGCAGATACGGGTTGATTCACATTGTATATTATGTAAATATTAGAGTGTGGAGCGTGGCACTAATTGGTTCACCATAATTATAGACACATATAGATGAGAGTGTGTTAGACTCCATTCACACTACCACGACTTGTCAGGCGACTGGTCAGCCTGACAAGTCCCGGTCCATTGTGCGCTACGGGAACCGTTCTAATAGGAGTGACTCAAGTCGCTCCGACTTAGAAAAAGGTTCCTGTACTACTTCGGGGCGACATCGGAGCGACTTGCATAGACATTCATTATATGAAGTCCGTGCAAGTCGCGCCGAAGTCGCGGTGCACGCGACTTCACAGGTCGCCCCCGAAGTCATGCCGCATTAGGGTGAACCGGCACTTAGGGGAGTACAATCCACTTACTATTCATTTTTCCTGACATACTGTAGCAGCTCACAAGTATTTCATTATCGTTTTAGAACTGTATAACAGGGGATTTCCCTCATCTTGGAGAGATTTCCTCTGACCTCCTGCATTGTCTAGGATAGGCAGTAAAGAGAAATCTTTCCAGTAAAACACAGATGGCATACGGGTTTGAACAATTTCTTACTCTATCCAAAAGAACAACAGAACTAAGTTTTAAGGTGACCATGCACTATACATTCTGATTGTACAATTCAGTTCAGATCTGCCATCAACTACATAGTGTAAAGTCCTGTACACACGGGCCGAATGCCAGGCGACAATGGCTGAGAGCGCTGACCTGAGTGTTCTGGCGGGGGGGCCGTCCTTCGTCAGAACACAATAGCTCAGCAGGCACGAACGCTGTACTAATGTCGCTGTACTAATGTCGGATCATTGGTACAGCGGCTCCGACCAGAGCTGACAGTTTTTTTTTTTGTTCAACCAAAAAAACTCCTAGTGTGTGCCAGGCCTAAAAGTCTGCTTGATTTGATACAAATTGAAAGGATTGTTAAGGTGTGTCCTCTTATTACAAAGTTTGGAAAAATCTAAAGGAGATTGTACAGTGTACTGCCAGCTTTAGACACCCCTGAAATAAATCCTGTCTACCTGCCTAAAATGATGTACAGCAAGGTCTCTGAGCTTTGAAGTATGAGGACCACAACATATATTTTACAAATATTCATCAGAGTTTCCCATTAAATCTGGACGCGCCCATCAGAGTCTTCTCTAACATCCAGGGGTGTCTATCAGAGTTCCCTCTTACATCCATGTTCCCCCAGCAAAGTCCTCCCTTGTATCCATGTGCCCCTAGCAGAGTCAACCCTTACATCCATGTGCCCCCAGCAGATACCCGCCTTATATCCATGTGCCCCTAGCAGAGTGCCCCCTTATATCCAATCACCCCTAGCAGAGTCCTCCCTTATATCCAATTTCCCCTAGCAGAGTCTCCCCTTTACATCCATGTGCACCCAGCAAAGTCCCTTCTTACATCCAAAAGTGCCTATCAGAGTCCCCCCTTATATCCAATTGCACCTAGCAGAGTCCCACCTTATATCCAATCACCCCTAGCAGAGCCCCCCTTATATCTAATTGCCCCTAGCAGAGTCTCCCCTTATATCCAATCACCCCTAGCAGAGTCTCCCCTTATATCCAATCGCCCCTAGCAGAGTCTCCCCTTTACATCCATGTGCACCCAGCAAAGTCCCTTCTTACATCCAAAAGTGCCTATCAGAGTCCCCCCTTACATCCAAGTGCCCCCCAGCAGAATCCCCCTTACATCCATGTGTAGAAGGGTCTTGGCCGGCTGGCTGGCTGGCTGGCTGGCAGTGTATTACATTACACAGACTAGCGCATCCACTGCCAGCCAGCTGGGGTATTTTCCTGAACAGTTACTGTGGGCCAGATGAAATCTTGTAGCAGGTGGTAATTTGAAGACCCCTGCCATACACAGAGTACTCAGCTGGGGTTTACGCAAATCCAAAGGCTACTTGTACAGTGAACTGTCACACCCTTCACACACTGTACATGTCAATGCATAAGCCCCATATCAGCACAAGGAGTGCAACTGCAAAAAAAAGAATAATAATATTAAGACCTACTTTGAAGAATTCCTTGTATTCATGTATGCATAGTTAAAATAGTTTTAGTTTTGGATAAAGTAGGGAAGGGTTAAACCCTGCCAGGTTATATTTTTGCTATCACTTCCTCTCCCACAATCTCTCTCTGAACTACCTAAACTAGCCAATTAATTTGAATCCAATCAGGTAGGCCCTGGCACTAAAAGGGCACTACCGCCTTGAACGAACAGACGCTGGTGAGAGGAAACAGTGCTGATGTGCCGATTCCAGTGCATCTCACTATTTACTTTTTTTCTTCTACAGTACTGGCCGCCGTGTGATGCGACTGAATACAAAATACCCATAGGCGTGCGCACAGGGTGTGTCGGGTGTGCCTGGGCACACCCTAATCACCTAGGGCACATTAGCATTATCGCTCTATTTGCCAGTGAGGAGATGGGAAAGATCTCCCTCGGACCTGCTCTGCCATAAGAGAAGTGCCACACACTTCTATTTCACTTTGCCAGCAGGGAGAGTAATGTATCGGGGCCATATACATGTAGGCAAACACATGCATGTGTATTTAAACTTTGGGTGCACACCCTAATGCAATAGGCTGCGCACACCTATGAAAATACCTGAACTTACATACATGTGCACAAATGCCTGCACAACACTTCAAAAACATGCATTTACACATGCAAGATAAAGCTTTTAAATCAGAGTTAAAATGCCAATCTGAGGTGTAAAAAGGGTGCTAAATGTGTATTAAATCAGGCCCCCACACTACGTAATTGATGATAGATCTGAAAGAGGTTTAACAGATTGTATAGTATATGGTCATTTGTACTTTCTTTCTAGGTGAAAATGATCACCACAACATAGAGAAAGTGAAATTCTCCCTAATAGGGACACAGATGGCAATAAAAACTTGATAGAGGGTCTAAATCCCCCCTCAAAAAAAAAAAAAAACTTAAAAATTAAGTAATAATAAGTTGTGCCTAGAGATACATTTTAAATTTATATCAAACCAGGCAGGTCCTTGCACTACGTAGGTGATGGCAGATCAGTGTATGGTCCCCTTTATGTTCTTTCTAGGTGATGATGGTCACCAGTACAGAGAGGTGAGTCTCCCCAATAGGGACACGGACAGCAATAAAAACTTGTCAGAGAGTTTATTCATCCTTCATTATATCCAAATGTTTTGGCAAGAGGTAGAGGTTGGCTCTTCCAACAAGGACATCAAAAACATACATGACAGAGGATTCATCCATCCACGTTCCATCCAAAACTGAAAAATAAAAATGTGCCTAGAGGTAGAGAGGCAAGTCTTACTAATGAAGACATAGGCACCAATAAAACCTTGACACAGCGACTTAAACTTGTGTCTAACAATAACTAAAAAATAATAATTTTGGCTAGAAGTAGAGGGACAGGTCTTCCCAACAAGGACATAGCTTGACACAGGGTCTAATCCTTCTCCAATCTAGCCAAAACATAAAAAGGTCTTCCCTAGAGATTAAGGGTGGCAAGTCTTCACATGGGGCCATAGGCATCAATAAAAACTTGAAAGAGGGACTAATCCTTCTCCACTCTATCAAAAACTAAAAGGCTTTTTGCCCAAAGAAACACTTAAAATTTGTATTAAATAAGGCAGGCGGCTCTTACCCTACATAATGGATGGTAGACCAAAAGGAGATTGTACAATCACGTGTATGATCACCACTTTCTAGATGATAACAGTAACTAATACTAATAGAGGGGTGTGTCTCCCCAATATGATTACAGACAGCAATACAAATTTGTCAGAGGGTTCAATCTTTTTCCATTCTGATCAAAAGTTTTGCCTAGAGGTAGTGGGGCAGGTCTTCCCAATGGGGACATTGGCCCAAAACCTTGACAGAGGGTCTAATTCTTCCCAATTCAATCAAAAACTAAAAAAAAAAAAGAGTAGACATGTGCATTGAATTTGTATTAAACAGGCAGGCCCTTGCACCATGTAGTTGATGGAAGATCTGAAGGAGATTGTACAGTATATATAGTGTATGGTCATCTTTATTCTCTTTCTAGGTGATGATGGTCAGAGGTACAAAGAGAGGGGTGAATCTCCCCAATTGGGACATAAGCACCAATAAAAATTTGACACAGGGTCTGATCCTTCACCACACTACCCATAACTGAAAAAAAATATTTTACCTAGGGAAAGAGGGGCAAGTCTTTTCAATGGGGACATGGGCACCAAATAAAGACTTGATGGAGGGTCCAAACCTTATCCACTCCATCATAAACTGAAAAAAATAATTTTGCCTAGAGACAGATGGGCAAGTCTTCCCAACAAGGACATAGGTACCAACAAAAACTTGATGGAGGGTCTTAGTGTCCATTCACACTACCGCGACTGGTCAGCCTGACAATTCGCGGCCCATTGTGTGCTACGGGAACGGTTCTAATAGGAGCGACTCAAGTCGCTCCGACTTAGAAAAAGGTTCCTGCACTACTTCGGGGCGACATCGGAGCGACTTGCATAGACATTCATTATATGAAGTTCGTGCAAGTCACGCCGAAGTCGCGGTGCACGCGACTTCACAGGTCGCCCCCGAAGTCGTGCTGCGTTAGTGGGAACCGCCACTAATCCTTCTCCCATCTAGTCAAAATGGAAAAACAAAAATATTATGACTAGAGGTAGAGGGGCAAGTCTTCCCAACCTGCACATAGGTACCAATAAGAACTTGATAAAGATATTAGACCTTTTACCCAGGGATACACTTTAAATTTGTTTTAAATCATGCAGGCCCTTGCACTATGTAGTTGATGGAAGATCTGAAGGAGATTGAAGAGGTTAGTGAATGATTTGTTTAATAGTGTATGATTGCCTTTATTTTATTTCTAGGTGACGATTGTCAGTGATACAAATAGAGGGGTGAATATCCCCAATGGGGTTATAGACACCAATAAAAGTTTGACAAAGGGTCTAATCCTTCTCCACTCTATACATAACTGAAAAACCTTTTTTTTCCTAGAGATAGAGGGGTGAGTCTCCCCAGTGGGGGACATAGGCACTGATAGAAATTTTGACACAGGGTCTAATCTTTCTCCACTCTATCCATAACTGAAAAAAAAAAAAAAAAATTGCTAGAGACAAAGGGCGGGTTTTTTCAATGGGGACATAGACACCAATAAAAACTTGATGGAGGGTCTAATTTTTTAAAATCCAAAAAAATAAAAATAAATAAAGAATATGAGAATTTTGCCTAGGAATAGAGGGGTGAAAAATTGATGGAGGGTCTAATCCTTCTGCCTTCTTGCCAAAACAAAGTTCTGACTAGAGCTAGAGGGGCGAGTCTCCCCAATTGGAACATAGGCACTAATAAAAACATGACAAAGAAACAAATGCCTTTGCCTAGAGATACACTTTTAATTTGTATCAAATCAGGCAGGCTCTTGCACTAGGCAAGGGGTGGTAGATCTGAAAGAGGTTCTATAGTGTGTGCCCACCTTTACTTTTTTTCTAGGTGATGGTGATCAATGGTAGAAACAGAGAGATGAATCTCCATAATGGGAACATAGGCACCAATAAAATGGAACAAATAGAGGGGTGAATCCCCATAATGGAAACATAGGCACCAATAAAACATTACAAATAGAGGGGTGAATCCCCATAATGGGAACATAGGCACCAATAAAATGGTACAAATAGAGGGGTGAATCTCCCCAATGGAAACCTGGGCACCAATAAAATGGTATAAATAGAGGGGTGAATCCCCCCAATGGAAACCTAGGCACCAATAAAATGGTACAAATAAAGGGGTGAATCCCCCCAATGGAAACCTAGGCACCAATAAAAAGGTACAAATAGAGGGGTGAATCCCCCCAATGGAAACCTGGGCACCAATAAAAAGGTACAAATAGAGGGGTGAATCTCCCCAATGGAAACCTGGGCACCAATAAAAAGGTACAAATAGAGGGGTGAATCCCCCCAATGGAAACCTAGGCACCAATAAAACGGTACAAATAAAGGGGTGAATCCCCCCAATGGAAACCTAGGCACCAATAAAACGGTACAAATAGAGGGGTGAATCCCCCCAATGGAAACCTAGGCACCAATAAAACGGTACAAATAGAGGGGTGAATCCCCCCAATGGAAACCTAGGCACCAATAAAACGGTACAAATAGAAGGGTGAATCCCCCCAATGGAAACCTAGGCACCAATAAAATGGTACAAATAGAGGGGTGAATCTCCCCAATGGAAACCTAGGCACCAATAAAATGGTACAAATAAAGGGGTGAATCCCCCCAATGGAAACATAGGCACCAATTAAAAAGGGTCTAATCTTTCTCCTCTCCATAAAAAAATGGGAAAAAAAGTTTTGCCAAGGGGTAGAGAGAGCATCCCAAAAAGGGGCCACAGGCAGGAATAAAGATGTGACAGAGGGTGTAGAGTTAGACTTTATCTTATGGATATAAGTGGTTAGAGGGTCATATAGAAGAGAAGTAGTAATGAGGAGTAATCACCCTTTCAGCACGTCATGCCCCGCTCCGGCTCCTCCACCTCTCCTCTTGGCTCGGTTGGCTCTGGCTTCCTTCACCGTGTCCGCTGCGGTGGCATCTTTGTCGGCACCTTGACTGGCACTGAAGGACAGGAACGCTGTAAATCCCACTGCCAACCCCAACACACTGGCAAGCCGCATCCTGCCTGATCACAGGAGCTTCTTCTCCCCTCTTCTCCTCTGGATCCCCCCTTCTTCTCCTCTGGATCCCCCTTCTTCTCCTCCTCTGGATCCCCCCTTCTTCTTCTCCTCTGGATCCCCCCTTCTCCTGGCTCTGCGGGCTCCCAATGGTCCTGTACAGGTCTTGTCAGCCTAGCCCCGGGCACTCAGCAGGAGAAGTTGGGGCACACTATCTGCCAGCGTCTATGTAGGGGAAAATGTCATTACGCAGGCAGAAGGTTGCTGTGCCCTACCCCCAGATCGCACTCTATTCCAAGGAGACGGCGGACAGCAGCGCTACTCAGGGTTACCCGACTCAGCGCTAGCCATGCTCCTTATATGTGGGAGGACGGGCGCTATGTACAATTTATAGAACAAAGTGGCCGTCAGGGACAATCCTCCAGATCCAAAGCTTAGTGGACCAGTGACCCGCCCAGATACATCATACAAGACTCAGGCTGGAGCTGCGGCTGCTCCATCCCAGGATCAGGCTCAGCCCTTCTTGGCTGGAGGAGAGAGTGAGGCTGTCCGGGGGCTGTGTGAGCTCTCAGTGCATGGGGAGCTCTATGGGAGCTCAATACAAGAGACCACCTTACTATGCATGGGAGGAGAGCATACTATATAGGTTATAAGAGACCACCTTACTATGGATTGGAGGAGAGCATACTATAGGTTATAAGAGACCACCTTACTATGCATTGGAGGAGAGCATACTATATAGGCTATAAGAGACCACCTTACTATGCATGGGAGGAGAGCATACTATATAGGTTATAAGAGACCACCTTACTATGCATGGGAGGAGAGCATACTATATAGGTTATAAGAGACCACCTTACTATGCATGGGAGGAGAGCATACTATATAGGCTATAAGAGACCACCTTACTATGCATGGGAGGAGAGCATACTATAGGCTATAAGAGACCACCTTACTATGCATGGGAGGAGAGCATACTATATAGGCTATAAGAGACCACCTTACTATAGATTGGAGGAGAGCATACTGTATAGGCTATAAGAGACCACCTTACTATGCATTGGAGGAGAGCATACTGTAGCTATAAGAGACCACCTTACTATGCATTGGAGGAGAGCATACTATAGGCTATAAGAGACCACCTTACTATGCATGGGAGGAGAGCATACTGTAGCTATAAGAGACCACCTTACTATGCATTGGAGGAGAGCATACTATAGGCTATAAGAGACCACCTTACTATGCATGGGAGGAGAGCATACTATAGGCTATAAGAGACCACCTTACTATGCATTGGAGGAGAGCATACTATATAGGTTATAAGAGACCACCTTACTATGCATGGGAGGAGAGCATACTATAGGCTATAAGAGACCACCTTACTATAGATTGGAGGAGAGCATACTATAGGCTATAAGAGACCACCTTACTATAGATTGGAGGAGAGCATACTGTAGGCTATAAGAGACCACCTTACTATGCATGGGAGGAGAGCATACTATATAGGTTATAAGCAGGGCTGGTTTTAGATAAAGTGTGGCCCTGGGCAAACCTAAAAGTGGGGCCCCAAATTTTTTTATATTCTACCAAAAATATAGGCGCATTTAATCAAATTTAGCCAAATAAAACATACAACTACATGAAAATATGCTTTAATTAAATAACATTAAATAGAATAAATAAGAAATCAAGTGAGCTTTGCACACCTTCACAAATCAGATCACCCCAATTTCTGCACCTTCACACCTCAGATCACCCCAATTGCTGCACCTTTACGCCTCAGATCAGCCCCTGGTAGGCTGGCACTGGCAGCAACAATTTTATTCAAATCAGGATTTCTTCTGCAAATAGCCTGGCATCAGAGTCAGACAATTACCAAAACCAATGTCATCATGACACATGATCAAAAAATGAGGAAAAATAAGGATTTCTTCTGCAAATAGCCTGGCAGTGACATCATCAGATCAGACAAGGCACTGGCAGGCATTGTACTAGACTAGTACTATGCCTGGCTGCCAGTGCCAGGCCAGCCTATTTGCAAAAGAAATCCTGATTTGAATTAAATTGTTGCTGCCAGTGCCAGCCCAGCCTATCAGAAAAATAAATCCCTAAGTAGAAGTCACTCCTCTCTCCAGTCCTCCACTTACCTTGGGTGTGCTGTGCGGTGTGGCTGCAGAGTGTTCCCGCTGGACATAGTACAGGAGATGGTCAGAGACTGAGGACATGATACAGGAGATGGTCAGAGACTGAGGACATGATACAGGAGATGGTCAGAGACTGAGGACATGATACAGGAGATGGTCAGAGACTGAGGACATGATACAGGAGATGGTCAGAGACTGAGGACATGATACAGGAGATGGTCAGAGACTGAGGACATGATACAGGAGATGGTCAGAGACTGAGGACATGATACAGGAGATGGTCAGAGACTGAGGGCATGATACAGGAGATGGTCAGAGACTGAGGGCATGATACAGGAGATGGTCAGAGACTGAGGGCATGATACAGGAGATGGTCAGAGACTGAGGGCATGATACAGGAGATGGTCAGAGACTGAGGGCATGATACAGGAGATGGTCAGAGACTGAGGGCATGATACAGGAGATGGTCAGAGACTGAGGACATGATACAAGAGATGGTCAGAGACTACAGACATGATACAGGAGATGGTCAGAGACTGAGGACATGATACAGGAGATGGTCAGAGACTGAGGACATGATACAGGAGATGGTCAGAGACTGAGGGCATGATACAGGAGATGGTCAGAGACTGAGGGCATGATACAGGAGATGGTCAGAGACTGAGGACATGATACAAGAGATGGTCAGAGACTACAGACATGATACAGGAGATGGTCAGAGACTGAGGACATGATACAGTAGATGGTCAGAGAGTGCAGACGTGATACAAGAGATGGTCAGAGACTGCAGACGTGATACAGTAGATGGTCAGAGAGTGCGGATGTGATACAAGAGCTGGTCAGAGACTGCAGACATGATACAAGAGATGGTCAGAGACTGCAGACATGATACAAGAGATGGTCAGAGACTGCAGACATGATACAGGAGATGGTCAGAGACTACAGACCTGATACAAGAGATGGTCAGAGACTACGGACCTGATACAAGAGATGGTCAGAGACTGAGGACATGATACAGGAGATGGTCAGAGACTGAGGACATGATACAGGAGATGGTCAGAGACTGAGGACATGATACAGGAGATGGTCAGAGACTGAGGACATGATACAGGAGATGGTCAGAGACTGAGGACATGATACAGGAGATGGTCAGAGACTGAGGACATGATACAGGAGATGGTCAGAGACTGAGGACATGATACAGGAGATGGTCAGAGACTGAGGGCATGATACAGGAGATGGTCAGAGACTGAGGGCATGATACAGGAGATGGTCAGAGACTGAGGGCATGATACAGGAGATGGTCAGAGACTGAGTGCATGATACAGGAGATGGTCAGAGACTGAGTGCATGATACAGGAGATGGTCAGAGACTGAGGGCATGATACAGGAGATGGTCAGAGACTGAGGGCATGATACAGGAGATGGTCAGAGACTGAGGGCATGATACAGGAGATGGTCAGAGACTGAGGACATGATACAAGAGATGGTCAGAGACTACAGACATGATACAGGAGATGGTCAGAGACTGAGGACGTGATACAGTAGATGGTCAGAGAGTGCAGACGTGATACAAGAGATGGTCAGAGACTGCAGACGTGATACAGTAGATGGTCAGAGAGTCCGGATGTGATACAAGAGCTGGTCAGAGACTGCAGACATGATACAAGAGATGGTCAGAGACTGCAGACATGATACAGGAGATGGTCCAGAGACTGCGGATGTGATACAAGAGATGGTCAGAGACTGCAGACGTGATACAAGCGATGGTCAGAGACTGCAGACATGATACAGGAGATGGTCAGAGACTGCAGACATGATACAGGAGATGGTCCAGAGACTGCGGATGTGATACAAGAGAAGGTCAGAGACTGCAGACATGATACAAGAGCTGGTCAGAGACTGCAGACATGATACAGGTGATGGTCCAGAGACTGCGGATGTGATACAAGAGAAGGTCAGAGACTGCAGACATGATAGAAGATAGAAGGACACTATGGGGGCTGGAGAGCACAGGGAAAGCAGATAGCACTGGAGGAGCTGAAGGGCAAGGGGGGGGGGGGAACTGGAGAGAATTAAGGGGGGGGTTTGGAAAGCATTGCAGGGGGGTTGGAAGGCGCAGGGTGTGGATAGCACTGGGGGGGGTGGTGGGCAGGGAAAACCAGGGGGATGGAAAGCATGTGGGGGGGGACTGGAGAGCACTGGGGGGGGACTGGAAATCACTTAGCCAGGGAGCACAGGGGGGTGGAGAGCACTGGGGGAGCCAGAGAGCATAGGGGGAGATGAAAAGCACTGTGGGGACTTGAAGAGCACGGGGGGGGGGCTAAAGAGTACAGGGGGTTTAAGAGCACTGGGGGAGGGGGGCTACGATCACTGGGGAGGGGGGCTACGATCACTGGGGAGGGGGGCTACGATCACTGGAGAGGGGGGCTACGATCTCTGGAGAGGGGGGCTACGATCACTGGAGAGGGGGGCTACGATCACTGGGGAGGGGGGCTACAATCACTGGAGAGGGGGGCTACGATCACTGGAGAGGGGGGCTACGATCACTGGGGAGGGGGGCTACGATCACTGGGGAGGGGGGCTACGATCACTGGGGAGGGGGGCTACGATCACTGGGGGGGCAGTAAAAGAAGTTGAATAGGAGGGGGATGGGACAGCTCAGCTGCATATAGAGAAATTGATATTTCCATATCTCTCCTGCAGCCGCAGAATGCCTGCAGAAGGGAGGAGAAGAATCCATCCATCCAGCGGCATAAGGAGACATCAAATCCTCTCTATATGCAGCCGAGCCGCCCATCCCCCCTCCTATTCAGCACAGGCTGCAGTGGCAGTCACTTATCTTCTCTCCCCGCAGCCGCCCCCCCGCGAGCAGACCGAAGTCGGGCTGAAGGAGCTCCCATCTGCAGCGGCTTCAGTGATCATCGGCGGCCGCGCGGGAAGGAACACACAGACACACACTGACTACTTGACTTCCGGACCGGCTCCGCGGCCAATCAGCCCTCTGCTCAGGGGGGGGGTGTGACCCACACCCCCCCTGAACAGAAGGCTGATTGGCCGCTGAGCCGGTGTAGCTGGCAAGTACACCGGCCGGCCGCCGCCCGCAGTGAGGGAATGTCTTCTAGTGTCTGTGAGTGAATCTGATGACTCTGAGCGCCGCGGCCCACCGGGACACTGCCCGGTCCGGCCCTGGCTGACAGTGACACGGGGCCCCTGGACATTCGGGGCCCTGGGCATTTGCCCAGTTTGCCCCCCCCTAACGCCAGCCCTGGTTATAAGAGACCACCTTACTATGGATTGGAGGAGAGCATACTATAGGCTATAAGAGACCACCTTACTATGGATTGGAGGAGAGCATACTATAGGCTATAAGAGACCACCTTACTATAGATTAGAGGAGAGCATACTATAGGCTATAAGAGACCACCTTACTATAGATTGGAGGAGAGCATACTATAGGCTATAAGAGACCACCTTACTATGGATTGGAGGAGAGCATACTATAAGAGACCACCTTACTATGCATGGGAGGAGAGCATACTATAGGCTATAAGAGACCACCTTACTATAGATTGGAGGAGAGCATACTATAGGCTATAAGAGACCACCTTACTATGGATTGGAGGAGAGAATACTATAGGCTATAAGAGACCACCTTACTATAGATTGGAGGAGAGCATACTGTAGGCTATAAGAGACCACCTTACTATGGATTGGAGGAGAGCATTCTATAGGCTATAAGAGACCACCTTACTATAGATTGGAGGAGAGCATACTATAGGCTATAAGAGACCACCTTACTATGGATTGGAGGAGAGCATACTATAGGCTATAAGAGACCACCTTACTATGGATTGGAGGAGAGCATACTATATAGGCTATAAGAGACCACCTTATTATAGATTGGAGGAGAACACACTGTAGGCTATAAGAGACCACCTTACTATGGATTGGAGGAGAGCATACTATAGGTTATAAGAGACCACCTTACTATGGATTGGAGGAGAGCATTCTATAGGCTATAAGAGACCACCTTACTATAGATTGGAGGAGAGCATACTATATAGGCTATAACAGACCACCTTACTATAGATTGGAGGAGAGCATACTGTAGGCTATCAGAGACCACCTTACTATGGATTGGAGGAGAGCATACTATATAGGCTATAAGAGACCACCTTATTATAGATTGGAGGAGAACATACTGTAGGCTATAAGAGACCACCTTACTATGGATTGGAGGAGAGCATACTATAGGTTATAAGAGACCACCTTATTATAGATTGGAGGAGAGCATACTGTAGGCTATGAGACCACCTTACTATAGATGGGAGGAGAGCATACTATAGGTTATAAGAGACCACCTTATTATAGATTGGAGGAGAGCATACTGTAGGCTATAAGAGACCACCTTACTATAGATTGAAGGAGAACATACTGTAGGCTATAAGAGACCACCTTACTATGGATTGGAGGAGAGCATACTATAGGCTATAAGAGACCACCTTACTATGGACTACACAGGGTCCTATAGAAGGACCTACTATAAGACAGGTTACTACAGGAGAGCATACTATAGGTTATAAGAGACCACCTTACTATGGACTGCACAGGATCCTATAGGAGAACTTACTATATAAAAGGTAATTACAGGAGAGCATAATATAGGTTATAAGAGACCACCTTATTATAGATTGGAGGAGAGCATACTATAGGTTATAAGAGACCACATTATTATAGATTTAAGGAGAGCATACTGTAGGCTATAAGAGACCACCTTACTATGGATTGGAGGAGAGCATACTATATAGGCTATAAGAGACCACCTTACTATAGATTGGAGGAGAGCATACTATAGGATATAAGAGACCACCTTACTATGGATTGCAGGAGAGCATACTATAGGCTATAAGAGACCACCTTACTATGGATTGGAGGAGAGCATACTATAGGCTATAAGAGACCACCTTACTATGGATTGGAGGAGAGCATACTATATAGGCTATAAGAGACCACCTTACTATAGATTGGAGGAGAGCATACTATATAGGCTATAAGAGACCACCTTACTATAGATTGGAGGAGAGCATACTGTAGGCTATAAGAGACCACCTTACTATGGATTGGAGGAGAGCATACTGTAGACTATAAGAGACCACCTTACTATGGATTGGAGGAGAGCATACTATAGGCTATAAGAGACCACCTTACTATGGACTACACAGGGTCCTATAGAAGGACCTACTATAAGACAGGTTACTACAGGAGAGCATACTATAGGTTATAAGAGACCACCTTACTATGGACTGCACAGGATCCTATAGGAGAACTTACTATATAACAGGTAATTACAGGAGAGCATAATATAGGCTATAAGAGACCAGCTTACTATGGACTGAAGGAGAGCATACTATAGCTATAAGAGACCACCTTACTATGGATTGGAGGAGAGCATACTATAGGCTATAAGAGACCACCTTACTATGGATTGGAGGAGAGCATACTATAGGCTATAAGAGACCACCTTACTATGGACTAGAGGAGAGCATACTATAGCTATAAGAGACCACCTTACTATGGATTGGAGGAGAGCATACTATAGCTATAAGAGACCACCTTACTATGGACTTGAGGAGAGCATACTATATAGGCTATAAGAGACCACCTTACTATGATGGACTTGAGGAGAGTATACCATAGGCCAGTGATGGCCAACCTTTTTGAGCCCGAGTGCCCAAACTGCAACGGAGAACCAACTTTTTTATTTCAAAGTGCCAACACTCCAATTAAACCTGAATATCAAGGTTTTTACTTAGAAAATTCACTTTAAAGTGAAATATTTGTATAAATATCAATTACATATTTCACATATTTATGTTGGTAGATACACCAACCACTTGATTCTTTAGCACTTCATCACTTTACTTTTACTTTATTAATCCCTTTGAGGATTCGCACCTTAGTAGATTTATCACTGAAGCACTTTTTGATATATGTTTCACCATACCACTGGAATTATTTATTTTGAGTCACTAAGCACTAATATATATATATATATATATATATATATATATATATATTTTTTTTTTTTTTTTTTTTTTTTTTTTTCGTTGTTTGGGGAATATTTTACCTTTCACCTATTATATTGTGATTACCTTTTGATAGATGTGTCGGATCTGATTCCTCCTGTTTACTTTATCTTTTTCATTGTGGTATTAATTATTTTGCATTCACTTTTTTATTGTGCATTTTAAGTGATAGAACATTGAATCCGATTCCCTCCACCTTACACATCTAGTCATTTATTAAACATTTTTTGGGCAGAGCCATTTACCTCCACATTCCCATCAAGCAGCTTCAACCTTCCGGAGGGACCAGTGACACATTGCACATAACGATTACACATTATATTCACAAAAACTCACCTGGCACCAGTGTCCCCGTGTGTCTTCCAACCGTTCAGGCATCTCTTTCCCGCCACACTTCACTCCTGGCCTCAGAGCTGCACGGGAGCCGCCTCTTCTTCTGCACGCCCGCCCCGGATACGTCACCCCCCTGCCCCCACGCCCACCCCGGACACGTCACTCCCTGCCCTAGACTTGTGGGAGATGTAGTTAGATGGGGAGCAAATGCAGCTTGTATGGATGGATGCCCGGTCAGTCATTCTTCCTCCTGGCGTGCCGGCAGAGAGAGCTCTGCGTGCCAGCTGTGGCACGCGTGCCACGGGTTCGCCATCACTGCTATAGGCTATAAGAGACCACCTTACTATGGACTGCACAGGGTCCTTTAGGAGAACTTACTATAAGACAGGTTACTACAGGAGAGCATACTATAGGCTATAAGAGACCACCTTACTATGGACTAAAGGAGAGCATACTATAGGCTATAAGAGACCAGCTTACTATGGGCTGGAGGAGAGCATACTATAGGCTATAAGAGATCACCTTACTATGGATTGGAGGAGAGCATGTTATAGGCTAAAAGAGACCATCTTACTATGGACTGAAGGAGACTATACTATAGACTACAAGAGACCACATTACTATGGACTGCATATGTTCCTATAGGAGAACATACTATAGGATAGGTTTTTATAGGAGAGCATACTGTAGAGAGTTTATTATAGGCAAATGGAGAGCTAACTATAGGACAGGTTACTATAGGAGAGGATACTATAGAGAGTTTACTATAGGCTATGGGAGAGCTTACTATATATAGGACAGCTTACTATGGTATACTGAAGTCTAATTACGAGCATTTCATAAGTGTCAGAGGGTTTAATTGACATGAAGTTTATGCAAAGAATCAATATTTGCAGTGTTGACCCTTCTTTTTCCAACACCTCTGCAATTCGCCCTGGCATGCTGTCAATCAACTTCTGGACCACATCCTTACTGATGGCAGCCCATTCATGCATAATCAATGCTTGGAGTTTGTCAGAATTTGTGGGGCTTTTTTTGTTCACCCGCCTCTTGAAGACTGACCACAAGTTCTCAATGGGATTAAGATCTGGGGAGTTTCTTGGCCATGGACCCAAAATTTCAATGTTTTGTTCCCCAAGCCACTTAGCTATCACTTTTGCCTCATAGCAAGGTGCTCCATCATTCTGGAAAAGGCATTATTGGTCACTAAACTGTTCTTGGATGGTTGGGAGAAGTAGCTCTCTGAGGATGTTTTTGTACCATTCTTTATTCTTTATAGTGAGCCCACTCCCTTGGCTGAGAAGCAACTAAACACATGAATGGTCTCAGGATGCTTTCCTGTTGGCAGGAAAAAGGTCTGATGGTAGTGCTCACCTTTTCTTATCCAGACAAGGTATATTCCAAATGCCTCAAACAATCGGAGAGGGGATACATCAGAGAAAATTACTTTACCCCAGTCCTCAGCAGTCCAATCCCTGTACCTTTTTCAGAATATCAGTCTGTCCCTGATGTTTTTCCTGGAAAAATATGTCTTCTTTGCTGCCTTCTTGACACCAGGCAATCCTCCAAAAAGTCTTCTCCTCACTGTGCATGCAGATGTACTCACACCTGCCTGCTGCCATCCCTGAGCAAACTCTGCACTGATGGTGCCCCGATCCAGCAGTAGAATCAATTGTAGGAGACAGTCGTGGTGCTTGCTGGACTCTCTTGGGCGCCCTGAAGCCTTCTTCATAAATGCAGTGGAAATGTTGTTTTTATGGGAATAGGTGGATGTTTATGGTAAAGAGGGACTTTGCAATTCATCTGATCATTATTCATAACATTCTAGAGCATATGCAAATAGCCATCACAAAAACGAAAGCAGCAGAATTTGTGAAAATTAATATTTGTGTCATTCTCAAAACGTTTGGCCAGGGCTGTACTATAGAGAGTTTACTATAGACTATAGGGGAGCTTACTATAGGACACGTTACTATAGAGGAGGATACTATAGAGAGTTTAGAAAAGATTATAGGAGAGCGTACTCTAGGACATGTTATTATAAGGGAGGATACTACAGAGAGTTTACTATAGATTATAGGAGAGCGTACTATAGACTATAAAAGAGCTTACTATGGACTGCAGGAAAGCATACTATAGGACAGGGTTTTATGGGAGAGATTACTATAGGAGGGCATACTATAGGACAGATTATTGTAGGAGAGCTTACTATAGGACAGGTTACTATAGGAGAGGATACAAGTTTATAGTGCTATGGATTGTAGAATAGCATACTATATGATAAGGCTCCAATAGAACAGCTTACGATAGAAGGGCATACTATAGGAGAGCTTCCTATAGACTATAGGAAAGCCTACCATCAGTCAGGTTACTATGGGAGAGCATCCTATAGATCAGTGATGGCGAACCTTGGCACCCCAGATGTTTTGGAACTACATTTCCCATGATGCTTAACTACACTGCAGAGTGCATGAGCATCATGGGAAATGTAGTTCCAAAACATCTTGGGTGCCAAGGTTTGCCACCACTACTATAGACTATAGGAAAAGCTACAATAGACAATAGGACAGGTTACTATAGGAGAGGATACTTTAGAGAGTATGCTATAGGTCAGGGGTAATTAATTAGAATTCAAGGAGGTCCGGTCGCTAAAATTTTCTTTGGGCCGAGGTCCGAATCTGAAGTCTGTGCTATGACTCAGAAAGATGGGCAAAACAAAACGTGTCCATCAGCGTTGCTCTTAACATAAAATATGCCCATTTGAGTGCCCCTTAACATAAAATGTGTCTATCAGCGTGACCCTTAGCATAAAATTTGCCCATCAGCGTGACCTTAACATAAAATAAGGGGCACGCTGATGGGCACATTTTATGTTAGGGGGCACTCTGATGGGCACATTTTATGTTAGGGGGCACGCTGATGGGCACATTTTATGTTAGGGTGCACGCTGATGGGCACATTTTGTAAGGGGGCACACTGATGGGCAAAACAAAACGTGTCCATTAGTGTTGCTCTTAACATAAAATATGCCCATTAGAGTGCCCCTTAACATAAAATGTGGCCATCAGAGTGCCCCCTAGCATAAAATTTGCCCATCGGCGTGACCCTTAGCATAAAATTTGCCCATCAGCGTGCCCCCTAGCATAAAATGTGCCCATCGGCGTGACCCTTAGCATAAAATTTGCCCATCAGCATGCCCCCAGCATAAAATGTGCCCATCGGCGTGCCCCTTAACATAAAATATGCCCATCAGCGTGACCCTTAACATAAAATAAGGGGAACGCTGATTGTCACATTTTATGTTAGGGGGCACTCTGATGGCCACATTTTATGTTAGGGGGCACTTTGATGGGCACATTTTATGTTAGGGGGCATTCTGATGGGCACATTTTATGTTAGGGGGCACTTTGATGGGCACATTTTATGTTAGGGGGCACTTTGATGGGCACATTTTATGTTAGGGGGCATTCTAATGGGACCATTTTATGTTAAGGGGCACGTTGATGGGCAAAACAAAACGTGTCTATCAGTGTTGCTCTTAACATTAAATATGCCCATTAGAGTACCCTTTAACATAAAATATGCCCATTAGAGTGCCCCTTAACATAAAATAAGGCGCAAGCTGATGGGTACATTTTATCTTAGGGGGCACTCTAATAGGCATATTTTATTTTATGGGGCACTCTAATGGACACAAATGTGTGCCCCTTAACAAAATATGCCCATCAGTCTGTATTTTATAAAACTGTGCCCCACATACCTTTGGGAGCGAAAAATGTGGGAGCCAGGAGCAGCGAACATCAGGGGGGCAGGGCGTGCATGTGATGTCCCGCGGCTAGGCTGAGTGTGAGAGTCAGGAGCCGCAGTTAGGAGCAGGGGGGCGGGGCACGCACGTGACGTCACGCCCCAACTCGCGGCTGGCTGGGAGGGAGCCGAAGAAAGAAGCAGGGGGCGGGGCGCACACACGGACTGTCACTGGTTGCTGGGACACCCGCGGTCCCAGCAAACCAATGATTACTTACGGTGGCGGCCTGACGGGTCCGGGCGGAAGCCTCGTGCGGGCCGCTCCTGGACCGCGGGCCGCCATTTAGTGACGGCTGCTATAGGTTATAGGAGAGCTTGCTATAAGACATCTTACTCTATTGTCATATAGAAGAACTTACTATAGGACAGGTTAGTATAGGGGATCCCACTATAGGCTATGGTAAAACTCACTAAAAGACATGGTACTATAGGGAATCCTACTATAAACTATAGGAGAGCTTACTGTAACACAGATTATTATAGTAAAACTCACTATAGACTATAGGAGAGCTCAAAGGACAGGTTACTTTTGGGAAGCCTACCACAGATTATAGGAGACCTTACTATAGCACAGCTTACTATAGGAAAGCCTAATATAGACTATAGGTGAGCTTTTAGGACAGGTTACTATAGGAGATATAACTATAAACTATAGGAGAGATTATTGGACAGGTTATTAGAGGATGTATACTATAGACTGTGGCAGGGCTTACTATAGCACAAGTTACTATAAGAAAGCCAACTATAGACAATAGTAGAGCTTATAGGACAGGTCACTGTAGGAGAGCATACTATATTACAGGTTACTATGAGAAAGCCAACCATAGGAGAGCTTTTAGTAATGGTTACTATAGGAGAGTTAAGGGACATCTAAATAGCATCATGGGCCCCTGGGCAAAGTAATGCACTGGGGCCCCTACCAGCCTGCACCAATTTATACCCCTATTCTTAAGAATTAAAGTCTACTGTACATAGTTGATAGAATTAAAAATATATTTATTAGTACTTTCAATAAAATTGATTTTAAACAATAAGAAAATATGCCATAAATCAAAAACTAATCAACACAATATCCAACAATATAAAAAATCAGCAGCGTAAAGGACAGGGGATCAGAAGGGTAGCATACGGGGTCAGTGGGACAATGAAGGCAGGAGGGTACAGTGCAGGGTGGCAGGAGGGCACCGTAAGAGGGGGGGGCAGGAGGGCACACTTCAGCCGGGCAAGAGGGTACAGTACAGCGGTCAGAGGGGCACAGGGGCAGTAATACAAATATTGAAGCAGAGCAGCGCAGGGAAGCTGCTGTCACTGACCTTACATTTTCTGGCACTGTCAGAGATGTGCTGGCTATAGTGCTATTACTGCTCAAAGGCGGACGCAAATATGCATGCGTGATCTCGCAACTGCCCATCATGTCAGGTACACGAATGCGTGTGCCAATGTGCACGCGCATGTGCCAATAGACGTTGGCGCCAAGTGTCGTATATAAGTGCAGCAGTTGCACTAATGCTTTGCTGTCAGATCTACAGCTGTACCTGTTTTTCCTGAAACCCGATCCTGTTACTCCTGTGTTTAACCCGGCTTGCCTTTGACTCTGTTGAATCTCTCCCTCCTTGACCTTGGCCTTGGCCTGTACCTCAACTTTGCGGTTTTCTTTTGCCCATCTTCTTGAACCCATGTTGCCGTTGTCTGCCTGTACCCTGACTATTCTTTGCCTACTGTTTATGCCTGCAACTGATCATCTGTTACCAACTCGGCTTGTCTGCTTGTCTGACCACGACCCTGTGACTCTTCTGCTCGGCATGCACCTGCCTGCTGCCACCAGCCCGGAATCTGCTAGTTCTGCCAACACCTGCTGTTTACCTTCTAGTCCACCCTGGTGATGTATCCACTATACGGAAGACGATTCAGGCACCCACACACTACCACTCACTCATGGCCACTGTTACAACATCGGTGGTACCTGAGGCGGGGTTGTACGAGAGGCCTTCCCTCTGCACATCCGCCTCAGTCATCAGGTACGTGACATGCAGAAAGCAGGAAATTCCCCCTGGGGTTGGGACTATGTAGGCAACCACACTTCCAATAGTATAAAAATATACAGTATTTATTTGTTACATTAAAAAGAAGATCAATCGTAAATAATATACAAATTAATACAAACAAATGTAACACAGGACAAACATGAAGATAAATAGGTATAAAATCTAGAATCAATGATAAAACCACAAATAATGGCGATTGGTATACAGTGTGGATCACAAAAAGTGAATAAGCATATGGAAATCCTCCAAACCTGACGCGTTTCATGTAGGAATACCTTTCTTCAGGGGTATGTCGATGGAGTGATATGATTTCCAAGATTGTATTAATAGAAAGTAAATATGGTCACTTTAAGTGAAAATCAGTTGTGATCATCATTTGCATATACTGTGTATATATATATATATATATATATATATATATATATATATATATATATATATATATATAAACAATAAAGGAGCTAAATATCTGCATAGCAGATGGATGTAGGAGACGGCAACCCACATCTTCGGTTTCTCATAACTGGGGACTTTTCTACATTCAAATGTAGGGTAGTAGATACCCATTCCCCCTGTTATTTGAAACCCTCCCAGACCTTTTTGTGATATACAACTGATATTCTTGATCTGTTTTGAACACTTCCTTATTGCATACCAGATCTCACAATCATGTTTAAGGAACGAGGTTTCGCACAGCTGCTGACCACATACAGGTAACAAGGCAGGAAGGGAGCACAGGAGTCTGAGATGGTGTCACCTTTTTTACAACTCAGAAAAATGGTTGACATTAATCCATTTGGCCTCAGGATACAAATATTTCCAACTTTAGACAATTTGGATGAAACTTTTAAGAAAAACATGGGAAACAAACCTTCACCAATGTACAAAAACTATGATGCAAGTCCTTATTGAAGAGTATCACAAACGTATTACTCTGTTAGACCTTGAAATTAATACCATTTATGAAAAACTGACTCCCTTCCAAGAACTCCCTAATTTTAAGGACCAAGAGGAAACATCAAGTCCCATCTTGACCGTATAGTGAGGGAAAACACACATCACAAAGGAACGTAAGTTCTGGAGAGACAAATTAGCATTTCGCGAACAGAAAGCATACAAATGGCAATACAGAAACTTTTAAACACGAACCAATAATAGAGAAACTAGGAATTCACAAACCAATTATGGTTCAGACTCTTCACTTAACTCTTCTGTTTCTTCATCCTCACAGCACTCCCACGGATGGAAAAAAAAATGCAGAAGATGAACAGAACACCCTCGGGCAATGATGGAAAACTACACAAGAAACACATCACGGAATCACATGTCTCATCACAACCCTCTCCTTCCGAACCCACAGGAACTTCTTCTTCACGCACCACAGGTATTCCACAAGGAGGCTCCACAAGGCAATCAACTTCACCTCTTTTCAAAAGCACCCCCGCGGCACCATCTTAGGGCACCATTTCCAATGTCAACATTGAAGGTTTTTTAGTTTTATCCCCCCCCCCCCCGGCACCAGCACACCACACGTAACACCCCTTTATGACCAAACAGAGGACTCACTTAACATTATCAACCTTTCCAACTATCCTCTTTCCCAGGGCCAACTTACCCTTCTCACCAAGGGTCTAAGTTTCTCCCCGGACTCAAATACTGATAAATTTGAACTTATCAAAAACCTGCAAATTTTTGCCAGGAAATAGGGTTGAGCGGACACCTAGATGTCCGTGTTCGACGGGTTCGGCCGAACTTTAAAAAAAAGTCCGGGTCCGTGTCCCGGACTTTTACCGAACTTTTCCCGGACACCGAACCCCATTGAAGTCAATGGGGACCCGAACTTTAAGGCACTAAAATGGCTCTAAAACACCAAAGGAAAGGGCTAGAGTGCTGCAAATGGCAGCAAAACGTAATTAAGAGCATGGCAAGTGCTCTGCAAACAAATGTGGATAGGGAAATAACTTAAAACAACAAAAAAAAACAGAAAAATAAAACAATGTTCTTCTTCATCTCTGAAGGACGAGGCCCATATGGAGTAGGAGGGAGGTTGAGGTGGTGGTGGATGTGGCGGTGACATAGGCGTGCGCACAGGGTGTGCTGGGTGTGCCTGGGCACACCCTAATCACCTAGGGCACATAGCATTGCCAGTGAGGAGATGGGAAAGATCTCCCTGGGACCTGCTCTGCTCTATTTCTCCTTGCCTACAGGTACATGGCCCCGATACATTACTCTCCCTGCTGGCAAACACATGCATGTGTATTTCAACTTTGGGGTGCACACCTTAATGCAATAGGCTGCGCACACCTATGGGCGGTGTAGGTGGAAGCGGCGGTGGAGGAGGACCAGGGCCGGATTAACAGCATCATGGGCTTGGTGCTGAGGATTTTGAAGGGCCTTAGGGCCGTGCCTTGCCATGCACCCAGAGGAGGAAGGGTGCAGCCATGCATGCCTAATTCAACATGGGATGCTGTCTCTGAAGCCCATAAACACATCCATGCATCGCCAACTGTCCCTCCTTGTCCGGCCTTCACGCTGTGTGGGGAGGTTCTGAGGGTGCTGCCTGGGGAAGCGAGCATAGAAGCCAGACTTCTGTGTTTACAAGTGACAGAAGAGCGGTAACAGTGAATATGGCCAACCCGGGGCCTATATAAAAGGTAGGGGCCTGGAGCTGCAGCTCCAATAGCCCCTACATTAATCTGGCCCTGAGGAGGAGGACGAGGTAGCCAACACTGCTTCTTTTCACAAATTTTAAATGAGGGTACACCCCAAAAGAGTGAGAAAGAGCAAAAATGGAACAATGGGTGGGTAAGGTCGGTATCCATTGCTATTCTGCATAAGGTACGGAAAAGTCCCGTGGGATCCATGCCTGGTTCATTTTAATGAACGTGAGCTTGTCCACATTGTCTCTGGACAGGCGGCTGCGCTTGTCTGTTATAACGCCCCCAGCCGTGCTAAATACCCGTTCAGATAATACACTGGCTGCAGGGCACGCCAGCACCTCCAAGGCGTAAAGGGCAAGCTCAGGCCATGTGCCCAATTTGGAGACCCAGAAGTTGAAGGGGGCAGACCCGTCATTCACTACATGTAGGCGTGTGCACACATACTGCTCCACCATGTTGGTAAAATGCTGCCTCCTGCTAAGACGTTCCATCTGAGCTGCTGGTGCTGCTGTTTGTTGTGGCGTGCTGACAAAGCTTTTCCACATTTCGGCCATGCTAACCCTGCCTTCTGAGGTGCTGGCGGTGCCCTGGTTGCGTTGGCGACCTCCTCCTCCTCCTCCTCTGCCTTGTGCTTCCACTGTGGCCCCGCTGTCAGATGGGAATGCCAGCAGCATGGCGTCTACCAGCGTGCGCTTGTACTCGCGCATCTTGCGATCGCGCTCCAGTGAGTGAATTAAGGACGGTACGTTGTCCTTGTAACGGGGATCCAGCAGCGTGGCCACCCAGTAATCAGCACAAGTTAGAATGTGGGCAACTCGGCGGTCGTTGTGGAGACACTGCAGCATGTAATCGCTCATGTGTGCCAGGCTGCCCAGAGGCAACGAAAGGCTGTCCTCTGTGGGAGGTGTATGGTCCGTGTCCTCTGTATCCCCCCAGCCACGCACCAGTGATGGCCATGAGCTGGCCTGGGTGCCACCCTGCTGTGAACATGGTTCCATCTCCTCCTCCAGCTCCTCCTCCTCCTCATCCTCCTCATCCTCCAGAACTGTGCCCCTGCTGGACAATTGCGTCCCTGGCGTTTGCGTGTGCAGGAACCCACCCTCGGAGCCCCTTGCGAATGACTGCCCTGAAAGCCTTGGAAATGTTACCTCTTCATCCTCCTCCTCCTCCTCATCCTGTGCCACATCCTCTTCCATCATCGCCCGAATTGTTTTTTCAAGGAGGCATAGAAGTGGGATAGTTAAGCTGAGAACGGCGTCATTGCCACTGGCCATGTTGGTGGAGTACTCAAAACAGCGCAACAAGGCACACAGGTCTCGCATGGAGGCCCAGTTATTGGTGGTGAAGTGGTGCTGTTCCGCAGAGCGACTCACGCGTGCGTGCTGCAGCTGAAACTCCACTATGGCCTGCTGCTGCTCGCACAGTCTTTCCAGCATGTGCAAGGTGGAGTTCCACCTTGTGGGCACGTCACATATGAGGCGGTGAGCGGGAAGGCCGAAGTTACGCTGCAGCGCTGCCAGGCGAGCAGCAGCAGGGTGAGAACGCCGAAAGTGCGCACAAACGGCCCGCACTTTCTGCAGCAGCTCTGACATATCGGGGTAGTTTTTAAGGAACCTCTGCACCACCAAATTCAGCACATGCGCCAGGCAAGGGATGTGCGTCAAACCGGCTAGGCCCAGAGCTGCTATGAGATTTCGCCCGTTATCGCACACCACCAGGCCGGGCTTGAGGCTCGCTGGCAGCAACCACTCATTTGTCTGCTGTTCCATGCTCCTCCACAACTCCTGCGCGGTGTGTGGTTTGTCCCCCAAACAGGAAAGTTGTAAAACTGCCTGCTGTCGTTTACCCCTGGCCGTGCTGAAGTTGGTGGTGAAGGTGTTACGCTGTCCGGATGAGGAGGCGGTAGAGGATGAGGAAGCGGAGTAGGAGGAGTTAGGAACAGGAGGCAAACTGAAGCGCCCTGCAATCCTCGGTGGTGGAAGGACATGCGCCAAATTGCTATCCGCCTCAGGCCCATCCGCCACTGCATTTACCCAGTGTGCCGTTAGGGAGATATAACGCCCCTGACCGTGCTTACTGGTCCACGTATCCGTAGTTAGGTGGACCTTGGCACAGATGGCGTTGCGCAGTGCACACCTGATTTTTTCCCCCACTTGGTTGTGCAGGGAAGGGATGGCTTGCCTGGAAAAGTAGTGGCGGCTGGGCACGACGTACTGTGGGACAGCCACCGACATAAGGTTTTTAAAACTGTGCGTCTCCACCAGACGGAATGACAGCATTTCAAAGGCCAATAATTTTGAAATGCTGGCATTCAGGGCCAGGGATCGCGGGTGGGTAGGGGGGTACTTCCTCTTCCTCTCAAGTGTTTGGGAGATGGAAAGCTGAACGCTTCCACGGGACATTGTGGAGATGGTTGTTGGTGACCCAGGTGGTGGTGTTGCTGACAGATCGTCTGTTTGCGGGGTGGCAGGTGCCGGTATCACTACAGATGTGGCTGGAGCGGCCGAGACTGCAGCAGAAGAGGAAGCAGGATGAGCCAGAGACGTTTCTTGGTTTTGAAGGTGTGTACTCCACTGCAGCTCGTGCTTTGCACTTAGATGCCTGATCATGCAGGTTGTGCTCAGGTTGAGAAGGTTCATGCCTCGCTTCAAGCTCTGATTGCACAGGGTGCAAACCACTCGTGTCCTGTCATCAGCACATTTTCTAAAGAACTTCCACGCTAGAGAACTCCTTTGAGCTGACTTTGGTGCGCTCGTTCCCTTGCTGCGTTGGGCAGTAGCGGGCGTAGTGTCTAGGGCACGGCCGCTCCGCTTCTGCACCCTGCTCCCTCTTCTGCTGTGCTGGTGGCTCTGTGCGACCACCGCCTCTTCCTCCAAACTACTCAGTTCACCTGCATGACGTTCATTCCATGTGGGGTCGAGGACCTCATCGTCCTCCACATCATCTTCCACCCAGTCTTCACCCCTGCCCTCCTTGTCGGTCTCCACAATGCTGAACGCCGCAGCAGTTGGCACCTGCGTTTCGTCATCATCGGAGACGTGCTGCGATGATCCTTGCATGTACTCATCTTGAGAAATAAGTGGTTGGGCATCGCTGCACTCAATCTCTTCCACTTCTGGGGCAGGGCTAGGTGGATGGCCCTGGGAAACCCTGCTGACAGAGTCCTCAAAAAGAATAAGAGACTGCTGTATGGCTTGGGGCTCAGACTGCTGGCCTGATTTGCAAGGGGGTGAGGTGAAAGACGGTTGGACATTGGCTGCAGGTGCCAACTCTGACCTTTCTGCAGTAGACTGGGTGGGAGACAATGTGAAGGAACTGGAGGCACTGTCAGCAGCAAACCAATCTACTATCGCCTCAACTTGTTCTGGCCTCATCACTTCTAGGGGCGTTTGATGCCCTACCAAATACTGATGCAGGTTCTGTCGCCTACTCACACTTGAGGAAGGTGTTTCACTTGTGCGTGTAGCTGGCACAGATCGACCATGTCCTCTCCTTGCAACAGGAGCTCTACCAGCAGCACCACGACCCAGGCCACGGCCCTTATTTGACGGTCTCCTCATATTTCTGTAATTTAAGATCTTGCCCTAGAAAGGTTTTTATTGAATAGCGGAATAGAAAATATGATCCAAAAAAAGTGTATGTATATCACACGTACACAACCACACTAGGCCCCAATTACTATTGTTTGTACCCCTAAAAGGCTAGATGAGGAGTAGGGGGAGTATGGAACAGGCAGCACCCTCAAACCTTCAGAAGTATGAGATGAACCCCAACAACTTGGAAAGGTGGATCTCTCTCACACGTACCGACACAGACTATCCCGCAATTCAATTGATCCTCAAAGGTTTTTATTGAATAGCGGAATAGGAAATATGATCAAAAAAAGTGTATGTATCTCGCACGTACACAACCACACTAGGCCCCAATTACTATTGTTTGTACCCCTAAAAGGCTAGGAGTAGGGGGAGTATGGAACAGGCAGCACCCTCAAACCTTCAGAAGTATGAGATGAACCCCAACAACTTGGAAAGGTGGATCTCTCTCACACGTACCAACACAGACTATCCCCCAATTTAACTGATCCCCAAAGGTTTTTGATTAAATAGCGGAATAGAAAATATGATCCAAAAAAAGTGTATGTATATCACACGTACACAACCACACTAGGCCCCAATTACTATTGTTTGTACCCCTAAAAGGCTAGGAGTAGGGGGAGTATGGAACAGGCAGCACCCTCAAACCTTCAGAAGTATGAGATGAACCCCAACAACTTGGAAAGGTGGATCTCTCTCACACGTACCAACACAGACTATCCCCCAATGTAACTGATCCCCAAAGGTTTTTGATTAAATAGCGGAATAGAAAATATGATCCCAAAAAAGTGTATGTATATCACACGTACACAACCACACTAGGCCCCAATTACTATTGTTTGTACCCCTAAAAGGCTAGGAGTAGGGGGAGTATGGAACAGGCAGCACCCTCAAACCTTCAGAAGTATGAGATGAACCCCAACAACTTGGAAAGGTGGATCTCTCTCACACGTACCAACACAGACTATCCCCCAATTTAACTGATCCCCAAAGGTTTTTGATTAAATAGCGGAATAGAAAATATGATCCCAAAAAAGTGTATGTATATCACACGTACACAACCACACTAGGCCCCAATTACTATTGTTTGTACCCCTAAAAGGCTAGGAGTAGGGGGAGTATGGAACAGGCAGCACCCTCAAACCTTCAGAAGTATGAGATGAACCCCAACAACTTGGAAAGGTGGATCTCTCTCACACGTACCAACACAGACTATCCCCCAATTTAACTGATCCCCAAAGGTTTTTGATTAAATAGCGGAATAGAAAATATGATCCCAAAAAAGTGTATGTATATCACACGTACACAACCACACTAGGCCCCAATTACTATTGTTTGTACCCCTAAAAGGCTAGGAGTAGGGGGAGTATGGAACAGGCAGCACCCTCAAACCTTCAGAAGTATGAGATGAACCCCAACAACTTGGAAAGGTGGATCTCTCTCACACGTACCAACACAGACTATCCCCCAATTTAACTGATCCCCAAAGGTTTTTGATTAAATAGCGGAATAGAAAATATGATCCCAAAAAAGTGTATGTATATCACACGTACACAACCACACTAGGCCCCAATTACTATTGTTTGTACCCCTAAAAGGCTAGGAGTAGGGGGAGTATGGAACAGGCAGCACCCTCAAACCTTCAGAAGTATGAGATGAACCCCAACAACTTGGAAAGGTGGATCTCTCTCACACGTACCAACACAGACTATCCCCCAATTTAACTGATCCCCAAAGGTTTTTGATTAAATAGCGGAATAGAAAATATGATCCCAAAAAAGTGTATGTATATCACACGTACACAACCACACTAGGCCCCAATTACTATTGTTTGTACCCCTAAAAGGCTAGGAGTAGGGGGAGTATGGAACAGGCAGCACCCTCAAACCTTCAGAAGTATGAGATGAACCCCAACAACTTGGAAAGGTGGATCTCTCTCACACGTACCAACACAGACTATCCCCCAATTTAACTGATCCCCAAAGGTTTTTGATTAAATAGCGGAATAGAAAATATGATCCCAAAAAAGTGTATGTATATCACACGTACACAACCACACTAGGCCCCAATTACTATTGTTTGTACCCCTAAAAGGCTAGGAGTAGGGGGAGTATGGAACAGGCAGCACCCTCAAACCTTCAGAAGTATGAGATGAACCCCAACAACTTGGAAAGGTGGATCTCTCTCACACGTACCAACACAGACTATCCCCCAATTTAACTGATCCCCAAAGGTTTTTGATTAAATAGCGGAATAGAAAATATGATCCCAAAAAAGTGTATGTATATCACACGTACACAACCACACTAGGCCCCAATTACTATTGTTTGTACCCCTAAAAGGCTAGGAGTAGGGGGAGTATGGAACAGGCAGCACCCTCAAACCTTCAGAAGTATGAGATGAACCCCAACAACTTGGAAAGGTGGATCTCTCTCACACGTACCAACACAGACTATCCCCCAATTTAACTGATCCCCAAAGGTTTTTGATTAAATAGCGGAATAGAAAATATGATCCCAAAAAAGTGTATGTATATCACACGTACACAACCACACTAGGCCCCAATTACTATTGTTTGTACCCCTAAAAGGCTAGGAGTAGGGGGAGTATGGAACAGGCAGCACCCTCAAACCTTCAGAAGTATGAGATGAACCTCAACAACTTGGAAAGGTGGATCTCTCTCACACGTACCAACACAGACTATCCCCCAATTTAACTGATCCCCAAAGGTTTTTGATTAAATAGCGGAATAGAAAATATGATCCCAAAAAAGTGTATGTATATCACACGTACACAACCACACTAGGCCCCAATTACTATTGTTTGTACCCCTAAAAGGCTAGGAGTAGGGGGAGTATGGAACAGGCAGCACCCTCAAACCTTCAGAAGTATGAGATGAACCCCAACAACTTGGAAAGGTGGATCTCTCTCACACGTACCAACACAGACTATCCCCCAATTTAACTGATCCCCAAAGGTTTTTGATTAAATAGCGGAATAGAAAATATGATCCAAAAAAAGTGTATGTATATCACACGTACACAACCACACTAGGCCCCAATTACTATTGTTTGTACCCCTAAAAGGCTAGGAGTAGGGGGAGTATGGAACAGGCAGCACCCTCAAACCTTCAGAAGTATGAGATGAACCCCAACAACTTGGAAAGGTGGATCTCTCTCACACGTACCAACACAGACTATCCCCCAATGTAACTGATCCCCAAAGGTTTTTGATTAAATAGCGGAATAGAAAATATGATCCCAAAAAAGTGTATGTATATCACACGTACACAACCACACTAGGCCCCAATTACTATTGTTTGTACCCCTAAAAGGCTAGGAGTAGGGGGAGTATGGAACAGGCAGCACCCTCAAACCTTCAGAAGTATGAGATGAACCTCAACAACTTGGAAAGGTGGATCTCTCTCACACGTACCAACACAGACTATCCCCCAATTTAACTGATCCCCAAAGGTTTTTGATTAAATAGCGGAATAGAAAATATGATCCCAAAAAAGTGTATGTATATCACACGTACACAACCACACTAGGCCCCAATTACTATTGTTTGTACCCCTAAAAGGCTAGGAGTAGGGGGAGTATGGAACAGGCAGCACCCTCAAACCTTCAGAAGTATGAGATGAACCCCAACAACTTGGAAAGGTGGATCTCTCTCACACGTACCAACACAGACTATCCCCCAATTTAACTGATCCCCAAAGGTTTTTGATTAAATAGCGGAATAGAAAATATGATCCCAAAAAAGTGTATGTATATCACACGTACACAACCACACTAGGCCCCAATTACTATTGTTTGTACCCCTAAAAGGCTAGGAGTAGGGGGAGTATGGAACAGGCAGCACCCTCAAACCTTCAGAAGTATGAGATGAACCCCAACAACTTGGAAAGGTGGATCTCTCTCACACGTACCAACACAGACTATCCCCCAATTTAACTGATCCCCAAAGGTTTTTGATTAAATAGCGGAATAGAAAATATGATCCCAAAAAAGTGTATGTATATCACACGTACACAACCACACTAGGCCCCAATTACTATTGTTTGTACCCCTAAAAGGCTAGGAGTAGGGGGAGTATGGAACAGGCAGCACCCTCAAACCTTCAGAAGTATGAGATGAACCCCAACAACTTGGAAAGGTGGATCTCTCTCACACGTACCAACACAGACTATCCCCCAATTTAACTGATCCCCAAAGGTTTTTGATTAAATAGCGGAATAGAAAATATGATCCCAAAAAAGTGTATGTATATCACACGTACACAACCACACTAGGCCCCAATTACTATTGTTTGTACCCCTAAAAGGCTAGATGAGGAGTAGGGGGAGTATGGAACAGGCAGCACCCTCAAACCTTCAGTATGAGATTGTGTTCACTGTACCCCACAAAGATTGAGTTCACTGCACCCCACAATGATTGTGTTCACTGCACCCCACAAAGATTGTGTTCACTGCACCTCACAAAGATTGTGTTCACTGTACCCCCCAAAGATTGTGTTCACTGCACCCCACAAAGATTCTGTTCACTGTACCCCACAAAGATTGTGTTCACTGCACCCCAAAAAGATTGTGTTCACTGCACCCCAAAAAGGATGTTGTTCACTGCACCCCAAAAAGGATGTTGTTCACTCCACCCCAAAAAGATTGTGTTCACTGCACCCCACAAAGATTGTGTTCACTGCACCCCAAAAAGATTGTGTTCACTGCACCCCAAAAATGATTTTGTTCACTGCACCCCAAAAAGGATTTTGTTCACTGCACCCCAAAAAGGATGTTGTTCACTCCACCCCAAAAAGATTGTGTTCACTGCACCCCAAAAAGATTGTGTTCACTGCACCCCACAAAGGATTTTGTTCACTGCACCCCAAAAAGATTGTGTTCACTGCACCCCAAAAAGGATGTTGTTCACTGCACCCCAAAAAGGATTTTGTTCACTGCACCCCAAAAAGATTGTGTTCACTGCACCCCACAAAGGATTTTGTTCACTGCACCCCACAAAGATTGTGTTCACTGCACACCAAAAAGGATTGTGTTCACTGCACCCCAAAAAGATTTTGTTCACTGCACCCCAAAAAGATTGTGTTCACTGCAGCCCAAAAAGATTGTGTTCACTGCAGCCCAAAAAGATTGTGTTCACTGCAGCCCAAAAAGATTGTGTTCACTGCAGCTCACACACAGAAAAATGGATGTGGATCACTGACACCTGCCTATCTCCAATCCCACACCACACAGCAATATCGATTGTAGTTTGTAGAACACAGTTTCCCTAAAATTCAGCAGACTCTGTCCCTAACAGGATTGAGAAGAGATCGTAGATCAGGATTGAGTGCAGACCCCACCCCCCACACAGCAATATCGATTGTAGTTTGTAGAAGACACTGACCCTATATAATTCAGCAGACTCTATCCCTAAAATGCCTACAACTCGCCCTGCCTAAACACTCCGACCTGTCCCTCAATTCTATCCGGACACAAATGGTTTTTTCCTGCCTATCTTTCCCTAATCAGCAGCCAGCACGTTGATGTGTGCTCTGTCCCTGAATCTAAGCAGCATAATGACGCCGCTGCGGCTGCCTCGAACTTATAAAGACTTGGTCACATGCTTCAGACGGCCAATCACAGCTACTGAGACATTTGCAGGCATGGCTGGGATGGCTTAAGGCACACCAGTTAAACGATTGTTGATTGGCTGTTGAAAGCCCGCCATGAAAAGAGCGCCAAAGCATGCAAAACCCGGAAATAAAACGACCGAACACGGATTTTTACCCGAACATACAGTAAAGTGTCCGTGTCCGTGTTCGGGTACAAAAAATCCAATTATTCGGTACGAACACGAATAATACAGTCCGTGTTCGCTCAACACTACCAGGAAACTATTACTAAAATGTTTCCACACTAAACCTGCAGACATCAAGGATACACAATCTCCCTCTTTGGAAAATGTAGCCCTTGATGCTCTCATCACACTACTGGAGGAACAGGAGGGCATGGATCTGATTGACAAAATTGATCTTGAATCCTTATTAAATGCACACATTGATGTCCCAAAGGAAACACCAATAACCATCACCAGTCTTAAAAAAAAAAGTCTGACAAATTCACTTCCCTCAATCAAAATCCCAACCTAAATGCTTTTCTGACTATGACAATCCAAGAGATTGAAAAAATCGAATTATCTTCCTCAACCAGTAACCTATCTATTCAAGACAAAGAGGCCCTTTACACCCTAATGCACCAACTACAATTTACTATCTGACAAAGGAGGTAATATAGTAATACTTCACAATAATCAATATAAACTATAAAGATGATTTGTTTGTATCCAATTGTATATTATGATCAATTGATCTTTTTAATGTAACAAATAAATATATTTTTATACTATTGGAAGTGTGGTTGCCTACATAGTCAGGGGGAATTTCCTGCTTTCTGTATTGATCTAGGGATGACGGCAACCCAGATCCTGGGTTTCTCATAACTGGGGACTTTTCTACATCAGGTACGTGACAGGTACTCTTTCACTGGCTTAAATATACAATCAGAATGACATACCCACCTCTACTTTCCCCCAGCAGTTTCCAGTGCTCTTCCTGCACTTTGCGGGGTTAAGGGAAAACCCCCTGAGGTGGAGCATTGTACTGCTGCGGCTTGTGTAGGCGGGATATGTACTGCTCCAGTCACATGGGATGAATAGGAGAATAGGGCTGGCAGGGATCAGAGCCATACACATCCCGTCTACACAAGCAGCGGCTGTAGTAAGATGCTCTGCCTATGGAGTTCTCCCTTAACCCCTGCAAAGTGCCAGAAACTGCAGGGAGGTGGGGAACTGCAGGGGCCCCCATGCGCATGGGAGGACCCAGGGGTGCCAGTGTGTTATAATGGCCCTGGGAGAATTGTTGTTTAAAGGGGGAAGTGTGGTGCCCACATCCCTAATGCAGAACACTAAAAGACACAAACCTCTAAATGGGACTTTAAGGGCATGAACAACTTCAAATATATACAGTATCTCATGAAAGTGAGGACACCCCTCACATTTTTGTAAATATTTTACTATATTTTTTCATGTGACAACACTGAAGAAATGACACTTTGCTACAGTGTAAAGTAGTGAGTGTACAGCTTGTATAACAGTGTATATTTACTGTCCCCCTCAAAATAACTCAACACACAGCCATTATTGTCTAAACCGCTAGCAACAAAAGTGAGTACACCCTAAGTGAAAATGTCCAAATTCGGCCCAATTAGCCATCTTCCCTCCCCGATGTCATGTGACTCATTAGTGTTACAAGGTCTCAGATGTGAATGGGGAGCAGGTGTGTTAAATTTGGTGTTATCGCTCTCACTCTATCACACTGGTCACTGGAAGTTCAACATGGCACTTAATGGCAAAGAACTCTCTGAGGGTCTGAAAAAAAGAATTGTGGCTCTACATAAAGATGACCTAAGCCAGTGTTGGCAAACCTTGGCTCCCCAGATTATTTGGAACTACATTTCCCATGATGCTCATGCACTCTGCAGTGTAGTTGAGCATCATGGGAAATATAGTTCCAAAACATCTGGGGTGCCATCCCTGACCTAGGCTATAAGAAGATTGCCAAGACCCTGAAACTGAGCTGCAGCACGATGGCCAAGACCATAGAGTGGTTTAACAGGACAGGTTCCACTCAGAACAGGCATCGCCATGGTCGACCAAAGTGGAGTGCACGTGCTCAGCATCATATCCAGAGGTTGTCTTCGGGAAATAGACGTATGAGTGCTGCCAGCATTGCTGCAGAGGTTGAAGGGGTGGGGGGTCAGCCTGTCAGTGCTCAGACCATACGCCGCACACTGCATCAAATTGGTCTGCATGGCTGTCATCCCAGAAGCAAGCCTCTTCTAAAGATGATGCATAAAAAATCTTGCAAACAGTTTGCTCAATAACTCAATACACAGCCATTAACCGCTTGCCGATCGCCCACAGTAATATTACTGCGGCAGTGCAGCTCCCCTGCGTGCAGTCACGTAATTCTACGTGACTGGAGTACATGTGATTCCGGCAGCGCATGTAAACAAAGCAGGCGGATCTTCTGTGAGACAGGCAGGGACTGCTATCTGTCTGTGCCTGTCACAGAACCCCCCCACACACACACAGTATGCATATAGGCATACATTAACTCCTTTGATCACCCACAGGGTTAACCCCTTCCCTGCCAGTGGCATTATTACAGTAACAGTGCATATTTATAGCACTGATTACTGTATTAATGTCACTGGTACCCCCAAAAGTGTCAAAAATGTCAGTTAGGGATCTGATCTATCTGCCGCAATGTCGCAGTCCCACCAAAAATCACAGATCGCTGCCATTACTAGTAAAAAAAACATAAAAATGACACCAATCTTTCCCGTAGTTTGTAGACGTGATATATTTTGCGCAAACCAATCAAAATACGCTTATTGCGATTTTTTTTTTTACCAAAAATATGTAGCAGAAAACAAATTGGCCCAAAATGTTAAAAAATTTTGATTTTTACATTTTTTTTGGGGGGGGGGGGGATTGTCCTATAGCAGAATGTGAAAAATATTGCTTTGTTTTCACAATTGTCGCTGTTTTTTTGTTTATAGCGCAAAAAATAAAAGTCGCACAGGTGATCAAATACCACCAAAAGAAAGCTCAATTTGTGGGAAAAAAAGGATGTCAATTTTGTCTGGGTACAGCGTCTCACGACCAATTGTCCGTTAAAGTAACGCAGTGTCGAATCGCAAAATAGGGCCTGGTCAGGGAGGGGGTAAAACCTTCCGGGCTGAAGTGGTTAATGTCTAAACCACTGGCAACAAAAGTGAGTACACCAGTGAGTCAAAATGTCCAAACTGGGTTCAAAGTGTCAATATTTAGTACTGTGACCTGGTATTAACATGCAGCAAAATCCATCTCCAGTATCAGGAGCTCTGGTGAACATCGTACTTAGACTCTGCACCTCAGGTAAGCCTGCCTCATTCACCAGGATGACTGCCTGTGTACCTGTCCTGCTGGTTGGTGGTAGTATTACTACTTCTATAGCAACTGGTCTTCCAGCCTGACCCCTGATCATGACAGGTTACTAGAGGAAAGCTTACTATAAGAGAGCTTTTTAATAGGAGAGGGTTGTATATGAGAAGTTGTTATTGGAGAGTTTACTGTAGAAGAGATGTTTCTGTTGGAGAGCTTACTATATTTGAGCTTACTATAGGAGAGATTGCTATAAGAAAAGTTACTATAGTGGAACTTAACCACTTGCTGACCGACTATTTACGGCGGCGGTCAGCCCCTCACAGGCAAAGCGACGTAGGACTACGTCGCAAGCCTGTGAGGCTCTAGGGAGCGAGCGCGCGCCGCCGAAGGCACGCTCCCGCTCAGTCACGGACCCCCCGTGTGTGTGCCCGGCAGACCCGATGTCCGCCGGCAACTCGCGATTGTCCGTTACACCTGAAGAAAGGCAGGTGGCTAATGTAAACAAAGCCGCCTGTCTGTCTCCCCTGTGTAAGAATGGAGATCATACGGTTCTGCTATGTAGGACCGTTGATCTCTGTTATTACACATCAAGCCACAGCCAATCACAGTTAGAAGCACACCCCTAGGGACACACTTAACCCCTCCCTCTCAAAAAAAGTTAACCCCTTCACTGCTAGTGTCATTTTTTCAGTAACAGTGCATATGTATAGCACTGATTACTGTAGTAATGTCACTGGTAACCTCAAAAGTGTCAAAAATGTCAGTCAAGGGTCCGATCTGTCCGCCGCAATGTCACAGTCCCGCAAAAAAAATCGCAGATCGCCGCCATTACTCGTTAAAAAAAAAACAACAACAAAAATGACAAAACTCTTTCCCTTAGTTAGTAAACGCAATAACTTTTGCGCAAACCAATCAAAATACACTTTTTGCGATTTTTTTTACCAAACATATGTAGCATAAAACAAATTAGCCGAAAATGTTAAAAAAATATTGAAAATAAAATGTGAAAAATATTTTTGTACTTACCGTAAAATCCTTTTCTCTGAGTTCATCTACAGAGAAAGCGCTCCATAAATCATAACTAGTGGGTTATATTGCCTCCTCCAGGAGTAGGACTAGGCAGAAAAAAAAAAACACCTGGCTACGCCCATGGGCCGTCCTCAGCTGGTATATAACCACCTTCTCTGCTGTTGTTTCTATTTACAACAAAAAGTATTTTATAAAATTGCAACAAAATAATCACACAAAATAATTACAAAAGTAACACTTTATTAAACTCAAAAAGAAAGAACAAATAGTTTTCCCTTGCACAGTGCTGTCATCCTGTCGAATACCAATTGAAATTGAGTTTTCTCCATTTGGACAGCAGCAGCAATCATTTAATAATTATCATCTAGGAGCGGTTTATTGTTCTTCTTACCGTTTGCCCTGTATGCAAGTGTGCTGCTGGGCTACGCTACAACCAGCATGTTCTCTAAAAGGTGCATTAAAGTGGTTACATGGTTACATAGTTACATAGTAGGTGAGGTTGAATAAAGACAATAGTCCATCCAGTTCAACCTGTGTAGGTTTGTGTGGCCGTAATCATCTCTCATACCCCTGAATGTTCTGATTCTTAAGATGTACGTCTAAGAGTCTTTTAAAAGCCTCCATACTTCCAGCAGAAACCACCTCTTGTGTTAGAGAATTCCACAATCTTGTTGCCCTAACAATAATGAACCCCCCTCGTTACCTGAGGTTAAAACGCTTCTCCTCCAGTCGCATTGTATGCCCTCTAGTCCTCATGCAATCCTTCCGACTGAATAGCGTTTTTTCTATGCTGAGATCACCATTGAGATATTTATAAATTGTCCCCTCTCAGGCGTCTCTTCTCCAGGGAGAATAAATCAAGCGATTGCAAACGCTCTTCATAATTAAGGTTCTCCAATCCCCTAATTAGTTTAGTTGCCCTTCTCTGGAACTTCTCCAGCTCCAACACATCCCTCCTGAGGACCGGTGACCAGAACTGGACAGAATACTCCAGATGTGGTCAGACCAGAGTTTTATAAAGTGGTAGTATTATTGTTTTATCTCTGAAATACATCCCTTTCTTTATCCATGCTAATATTCTGCCGGCTTTGGCAGCTGCCGCTTGACATTGCATGCTATTGCTTAGTCTATCCTCTACCAGGACTCCCAGATCTTTCTCCTTTTTTGATTCCCCCAAAGGTTCCCCCCCTAACGTGTATTGTGCTTTTATGTTTTTAGTCCCCAAGTGCAAAACCTTACACTTCTCCACATTAAACCTAATTTTGGTTGTTAATGATCACCTTGTAAAACAACCCATTCAGTTTAAAAATGTAAATGAAAGGCAAAACATTTGTGTATAGATATCAAAAAAATTATATATACCTTTTTTTTGCCCATTTTTATAAGTGAGCAATACAAAGAGAACAGGGCACTGTTTTATACAAGTACATGGTACAGCAGGTATATATCGGGAATATGAAATGCTGGGGTGACAAACAATATAAGTACTGTAGGGGCTTTGTGACAGACAAGGATGCATCTGTCCACGGACACAACCAACCAGCTGATATTTGTCAATATTAACCACTTTAAGACCGGAAGGATTTGCCCCCTTAACGGGTATCGTCACTCACCCACGAGCCTCTAGGGGGCGAGCTCCGATGTCCGCCGGTCACTCGCGATCTCCCGCTGGAGAGGGAGAAAGGCAGACGGCTGATGTAAACACAGCCGTCTGTCATTCTCCCTGATGTAACTGCAGAGACTATATGATCTTGCTATGTAGGATCGTATGTCTCTGTGGTTACATCACAGGCCACGCCCCCACACAGTTAGAATCACACCCCTAGGGATACATTTAACCCACTGATCACCCATAAAGTTAACCCCTTCCCTGCCAGTGTCATTTTTACAGTAACAGTGCATATTTATAGCACTGATTACTGTAGTAATGTCACTGGTACCCCCAAAAGTGTCAAAAATGTCAGTCAAGGGTCCGATCTGTAGGCCGCAATGTCGCAGTCCCGCGAAAAAAATCGCAGATCACCGCCATTACTAGTTAAAAAAAAAAACAATAAAAATGACATAAATCTTTCCCGTAGTTAGTAAACACAATAACTTTTGCGCAAACCAATCAAAATATGCTTATTGCAATTTTTTTTACCAAAAATATGTAGCAGAAAACAAATTGGCCGAAAATGTTAAAAAAATATTGAAAATAAAATGTGAAAAATATTTTTATTTTTTCAAAATTGTCGCTCTTTTTTTGTTTATAGCGCAAAAAGTAAAAATCGCACTGGTCATCAAATACCACCAAAAGAAAGCTCTGTTTGTGGGGGGAAAAAAGGACGTCAATTTCCTTTGGGTACAGCATAGCACGACCGCGCAATTGTCCGTTAAAGTCACGCAGTGCCGAATCGCAAAATAGGCCCTGGTCTTTGAGCAGCCAAATCCTCCGGGGCTTAAGTGGTTAATGACCAGGACCTATTTTGCGATTCGGCACTGCGTCATTTTAATGGACAATTGCGCGGTCGTTCGACGCTGTACCTAAATAAAGCTGATGTCCTTTTTTTCCCACAAATAGAGCTTTCTTTTGGCGGTATTTGATCACCTGTGCGATTTTTATTTTTTGCGCAATAAACAAAAAAAGAGCGACAATTTTGAAAAAAAAAAAACAATATGTTTCACATTCTGCTATATAACATTCCCCAAAAAAAAAATTTAAAAAATCAACATTTTTTAACATTTTAGGCCAATCTGTTTTCTGCTACATATTTCTGGTAAAAAAAAATTGCAATAAGCATATTTTGATTGGTTTGCGCAAAAGTTATCGCGTCTACTAACTACGGGAAAGATTTATGTAATTTTTATTGTTTTTTTTTGTTTTTTTTATTTACTAGTTATGGCGGCGATCTGCAATTCCAGTAATCCATGTGTTTAGCCTGCTTGTCTTCAGCGTAAACTGTTTGCGGACTTTCTTGTGCATCATCTTTTGAAGAGGCTTTCTTCTGGGATAACAGCCACACAGACCAACTTGATGCAGTGAGCGGCGTGTGGTCTGAGCATGACAGGCTGACCCTCCACACCTTCAACCTCTGCAACAATGCTGGCAGCACTCATATGTCTATTTCCCAAAGACAACCTCTGGATATGACGCTGAGCACGTGCACTCAACTTCTTTGGTTGACCATGGCAAGGCCTGTTCTGAGTGGAACCTGTCCTGTTAAACTGCTGTATGATTTTGGCCATCGTGCTGCAGCTCAGTTTCAGGGTCTTGTCAATCTTTTTCTAGCCTAGCGCATCATTATGTAGAGCAACAATTATTTTTTTCAGATCCCCAGAGAGTTCTTTGCCATGAGGTGCCATGCTGAACTTCCAGTGACCAGTATGGTTAAATTTAACACACCTGCTCCCCATTCACACCTGAGACCTTGTAACACTAACGAGTCACATGACAGACACCAGGGACAGAAAATAGCCAATTGGGCCCAATTTGGACATTTTCACTTAGGGGTGTACTACGACCACTGCCTTGCTAAAGAAGCTGAGGGTAAAAGTGATGGACTGGCCAACCATGTCTCTAGACCTTAACCCTATTGAGCATCTGTGGGACATCCTCAAATGAAAGGTAGAGGGGCTTAAGGTCTCTAACATCCACCAGCCCCGTGATGTGGTCATGGAGGAGTGGAAGAGGACTCCAGTGGCAACTTGTGAAGCTCCAGTGAACTCCATGCCCACGAGGGTTAAGGCAGTGCTGGAAAATAATGGTGGCCACACAAAATATTGACACTTTGGGCCCAATTTGGACATTTTCACTTAGGGGTGTACTCACTTTTGTTGCCAGTGGCATCAATGGCTGTGTGTTGAGTTATTTTGAGGGACAGCAAATTTACACTGTTATACAAGCTGTACACTCACTACTTTCCATTGTAGCAAAGTGTCATTTCTTCCGTGTTGTCATAAGAAAAGATATAATAAACTAGAAAACATACAATTTCCAGGGAAATTGTGTGAAGTGTTCTTGCCGCCACCGGTAGTCTCAATTTCGCCACCAAAACGACGATATTTCGCAAACCATTTGGTGAAACCTTCCAAACAGTAATAGCAACGCGATTGGGAACGATTCACTCGTTTCGGTATATTATTTGTCTGTGTAGTGTAAAAACTGTTGGAGGAGTTAGGGTGCCAAATTTTCCCATAGGCTTTCACTATAATAAGAATAATTTATATGTGAAAGAATAGTAAGTGTTCTTGCCTAAGGCAAGAACACTTAAATATTTACAAAAATGTAAGGGGTGTACTCACTTTTGTGAGATATTGTGAGTACAAAAAACAGGGATGCACACTCCCGGGTATCAGTGCCACTAGCCTAAAACATAACTTTTATTACTCTTGTTAAAAATGTACCGACTGTAAATGTGCTCTTACTTACACACGTGTTACCATTGTTCATGTGTACCATCTTAGAAAAAAATACATAGGGGCTGATTTACTAAAACTGGAGAGTGTAAAATCTGGTGCAGCTCTGCATAGAAACCAATCAGCTTCCTCTTTTTTTGTCAAAGCTTAATTGAACAAGAAGAAGTTAGAAGCTAATTGGCTTCCATGTACAGCTGCACCAGATTTTGCACTCTGAAGTTTTAGTAAATCAACCCCATTGCGATTTGTTTATCCCAGATTACCCTCATAGTATTTTAGCAAATACACGAGTACACATACTGTCCAACAAATCAGTTCTGATTTAAAGTACTGTATATTTTAGAAGGATTAAACCTGTCTAGTCTATCCATTTTACCTTGCAGCCTAGTAAAAATACTTACATGGTGCACTGTGTGCCCATACATTATCCCTGACTTCTTTTGTCTGTGACTTAATAAACTGAATTTCTTTTTAATCCAAATTAAATGTGCCTCATCTCCTTCTCTGACAGCGGTAAAGAATAAATGCTTGCTTAATGGGCAGTGAGCCCCTACAATTCCTAGGGCTGCTGGATAAAACTCTATTTGTTTTCCTTCTTGGAACAAAAAAAATTATCTCTCCCTCTTACATTTCTGCATTGGGCCCCAATCAAACTTGCTTTTTCTTGTTCTGCATAAGAACTGCCTCAGCTTTGCAATGTGGGATTGTGGTTTGGAGGTGTCTTGATGCACCCTGAATATACATTTTGTTCAACTGTGTACATATTATACTGTGTTACTAAATAAAAGATTGCAACAGCTATGCTTTGTGAACTTCTTAGCCCTCTTAGCAAATTTTATGAAGTTAATAACTTTAGCTATGGTGTCACTGATACTGTCCTTGCAAATCGTAACATTCTGTAAGTCCACATACAGCTTTAACCACTTGACTTCCAGAAGATTTACATCCCCCCCCCCCCCCTTCATGACCAGGCCATTTTTTGCAATACGGCACTAAGTTACTTTAACTGACAATTGCGCGGTCGTGCGACGCTGTCCCCAAATAAAATTTATGTCATCTTTTTCCCACAAATAAAGTTTTATTTTGGTGATATTTGATCACCTCTGCAGTTTTTTTTTTTTTTTGTGCTATAAACAAAAAATGACCGATAATTATGAAAAAAAACGTCATTTTTTACTTTCTGCTATAAATTATATCCAATAAAAAAAAAATTAAAAATCTAATTTCTTCATCGATTTAGGCCAATATGTATTCTGCTACATACTTTTGGTAAAAAAAAAAAATCCCAATAAACACATATTGATAGGTTTGTGCAAAAGTTATAGTGTCTACAAACTATGGGATATTTTTATTTATTTATTTATTTTTTACTAGTAATGGCTGTAATCAGTATCTTATAGCGGGATTGTGATATTGCGGTGGACAAGTCGGACACTAAAGCCCCATACACACCTACCGATCGTCAGCCGAACGATCGGACGTCTTTTGTCCAGGGCTGTCGTGTCTGTTAAAAAATGCAAAAGACTGCACACAAATTTTGTCGGCCAACAACAGCCGACTGCAGAAGTGTGATGGTTAACTTTCCTTGTCTTTTTTCTTTTCTGAGCATGCCCAGTCTTGCTAATCGGCTGTCTGTCGGCCGAAATCTGTACTGACTGGCGAACAATCGGCCGTTCTGGTGTTGGCCAACAAAAATTTTAATGCCTGCAGGACAGATTCTGTTCGGCCAAAAATGTGCTGTCGGCTGTCGGAAGCATCATACTAACAAGCCTACAATCAGCCGATCGGTCGTCGGCCGAATATTTACGGCCGACAATCGGTACGTGTGTACGGGGCTTAACTGACACTTTTGACACTTTTTGGGGACCAGTGACACTAATACAGTGATCAGTGTTAAAAATAAGCACTGTCACTACACTAATGACACTGACTGGGAAGGGGTTAACATCAGGGGCGATCACAGGGTTAAATGTGTGCCTGACCAGTTTTGTACTACTGTGGGGAAGGGGCTTGTACTAGGGGAAAGCATGGATTAGTGCCCCTGCTTAGCAGAGACACAGGATCCATGCCTTCTCTACTGACAGAAATGCAATCTGCCTTCTTTACATAGACAGACTGCCATTCTGCCTGTGTACCAAAGCATCGGTGGGTGCTGGCAGACATCTGGTGTGTCATACCCGCAGATTAGCTCCCGCTGTGTTTAATCATATTGGTAGCCCCAGACAGGGCCGTCTTTAATATTGATTGGACCCGGGGGAAATATTTTCTTGGGTCCTCCAAAATCCACTTATTACCTATTTGCAGGCAGTGGGGGCTCAAGGGGCAGCTGCTTTGGGCCCCACAACAACGACTGGGCCCAGGGCAGTTGCCCCTTTTGCCCTGTGTTAAAGACGGCCCTGGCCCCAGACCTGGGAGTGCAGGTTCAAGTACTAGATAAGTGATCCTGCACAGCAGAGCCGTCTTGCCGCCATATATATATTTAAGTTATACGGTCAGCAAGCTGTTAAAGCATCCCCAAGCATGTTATTTAAAGGAATTATATATTGTCCTTTGAAACGCTCAAAAAAAGGCATTTCCCCAATGAACAATATATTTTTTTCTCTGGTACATGTTCCCAAGGTAAGTGCCCAGTCCTGTGCCTTTTCTTTGCAAATCCCTTGACTTTTAGCCATTACTGAAAACAAATGCTTTGCTCCCATTGTTTTTATATATACTTCAATAACGTTCACAGAACCAAACCCAGATACATTAGACAATTCCACCCTTACAGGTACAACAACACAACAATGTCACTCTTACAGATTGATTATTGGTTTCAATGGTAAAATAACTGACAGGCAGAAATGATTCACTGTTCAAGGAAACCCTTACAAATTTTGGGGGAACCCTACTTGAGAAAGGCTGATATAGAAGGCTTTTATTAAAACCTACTCTGAATCTAGTAGCAGTACTTTCATAGTAGCAATTCTTCCGCTTGTGGTGAAGCACTTTTATAGGATTTGATTGAAAATTCATCTCACAAGATTACTTAAGGACACAGTATAATTTGTATTTTCATGTTTGTGGGATGATTTAATCAAAAAGTAAATTTACTTCAGTAATTCAATTCAAAGAGTGAAACTCATATATTTTATATAGATGTGTTACACACAGAGTGATGTATTTCAAGCATTTCTTTCTTTTAATTTTGATGATTATGGCTTACAGCTAGTGAAAACCCAAAATGCAGTACCTCATCACAGACTGTGGAAAATTTTGCATTTCATTTGGAAATCAAGATCCCAGAGTCTGGAGGAAGAGTGGAGAGGCACAGAATCCAAGTTGCATGAGGTTCAGTGTGAAGTTTCCACAGTCAGTGATGATTTGGGGAGCCATGTAATCTGCTGGTGTTGGTCCACTGTGTTTTATCAAGTTCAAAGTCAGCGCAGCCTTATACCAGAAAATTCTAGAGCACTTCATGCTTCCCTCTGCTGACCAGCTTTATGGCTGATTTCATTTTCCAGCAGGACTTGGCACTTGCCCACACTGCCAAATATACCAATACTTGGTTTGATGATCATGGTATCACTGTGCTTGATTGGCCAGCAAACTCGCTTGACCTAAACCCCATAGAGAATCTGTGGGGTATTGTCAAGAGGAAGATGAGAGACACCAGACCCAACAATGCAGACAGGCTGAAGGCCGCTGTCAAAGCAACCTGGGCTTCCATAACACCTCATCAGTGTCACAGGCTGATCACCTCCGTGCGACGCTGCACTGATGCAGTAATTCATGCAAAAGGACCCCCGACCAAGTACTGAGTGCATACTATACTGTACATTGACATACTTTTCAGTAAGCCAACATTTCTGTATTAAAAATCCTTTTTTGTATTGGTCTTATGTAATATTCTAATTTGCTGAGATACAAAATTTTGGGTTTTCACTACAGTAGCTGTAAGCCATAATCATCAAAATTAAAAGAAAGAAATGCTTGAAATATATCATAATAATAAATGAGTTTCATTTTTTGAATTGAATTACTGAAATAAATTACCTTTTTGATGATATTAAAATTTCGCACCTGTATATTATTGGTGTTGTGGATGAATAGATTTTAGGGAAGGAGTGGCATCTACCTTTACATTATTCACGATTTTAGCGTGTTTCACACCTAAAGGAGCAGCTGCACTTTGAAAGAATAATACTGGTTTGGCGCCTTTTTATCACAATTTATGTTGTATTAGCCTGAGCTTTAATAGGTTTTGTTTCTGTATTTATTGGGTTTTCTCTAAAGCTGGCCATACATGAATCAAAATGTGTCTGGTTCTGCAGGAACCGGCTGAATTTCGATCCATGTATGGCTTTTCCCATTCATGGGAAGTTGATCTATCGATTAACTTCTCATAAGTTAGCTTGTTGGAAAATTTTGATTCAATCAGCACATGTAGCCAATGAGCTGCAGCACTAATCAGTATCTTCTGACTGCGGGGGAGTGTAGATGGGAAATCAATTCAGTTCTTTTTGTATGGCCAGCTTAAATTAGAACTTTTGTTTACTTCTGCCCATTGCCAGGGAGCGTTCCTAGCAGATAGAGCGATGAGAAACAATATTATTCAGCTATGAATGTTTACAGCTCTCTAGCAGGTCACTTGGAGGTTTATTGTCAGCGATGCATGCTAGGGAAAGATAATTAAATTTGGGGGTGACCTTAGCTGCCTCCTAAGCTTTAGCCTGGGAGGAGAGGATGTTCTGGAATTCTGTGCCTCCCAGTCAGCAAGGGTGATTCTGACACATGGGCCTGAGCACAGGCAGAGAGATACACAGACACAGAGGCCCAAACATTATGCAAAAGCTGTTTGTTTATGCATCTGGAGCAGCACAGAGCTGTGTGCAGGCAGCCCCTATTAGTCAATGGCATACCTCCCAACGTTTTAAGATAGAGATGAGGGACAGCTATTAGCAAAAGTATGTAGGTGTAGGACACTCCCCCGGCCACGCCCCCTTAAAAAAGAATTATACAGAAAAAATAATTAGTTAAACCCACAAGTGCACTTTTCATCCCTACTATCCCTTTATAATGACTTTTGAAATTTGCCAGTAAAAACATTTAGAAACTGAATAAATGGTTTAACACTTGAAAAGCAAAATAGTGAATTTTATATACAACTTTATAGATCAGACCAAAATGACGGACAAATGAGGAGGAAAGAGGGATAGACGGACTTTGTTCCAAATCAGGCACAGTCCCTCGAAATCAGGGACAGATGGAAGCTATGCAATGGAGATGCAGTGGCTGTTGGACTCACCTGCAAAACCACGTTTGACAGGTGTGCAGAGATAGGTGCATGGCCCTGAGCGCAGACGGGGCATTCAGGGCTGCACATTTGCCCCTAAACACCTGTTAAACTTGATAAGTGGGTGAGTCCATACAGCCAATGTGCCTCCATTAACTAACATAGTCTGCCTGCACACAGCTCCACACTGCTCCAAAATCATAAATGAATGGCTCTTGCATACTGTACAGGCTGAGAGTGAGAAATAGGTTAGATTAATAAACAGGTTTAGGTTCTTCAAAGGAAGCCATGCTGTGAAAGATAGAAGGGCTGTGATTGCTGTACCCTTTTGAATTTTAGTTACCATGCAATCTCTGACTTCAATACTTTCTAAGTCCAGAACAACTATGCAGCAGAGAGAAGAAAGTACTCTTAATCTGCATATTGTTTAGGGTCAATGAAAGTACTGAAGACAATGGAATAACATTCCTGCCAGCTATGTAACATTTTTAAAGGAGAAGGCAGCACTGGAAGCCTGAGGCCTGCTACACGCTGATCAGATGCCAATTGGCAGACTTTTTTGGGCATGCCCCTTTGATAGAAGCCGGACGTTCTGCTGGCTTCTGTTGAACCGGCTGCCGTGCACACGGGCCTAATGTCCGCCAGTTTCTATTGAACCGATACCGCCTGGTATTCGGCCCGTGTGTATGGGGCTGTAGGCCTTATTCACACAAGCACTGATGCTCATAAACTGTAAATTGACAGTTTGTTTATGCGACTGGAGCTACAGCTGCATGGACACAGCCGCTTGTAAGATGCTATCAGGTATCAAGTGCTGGAGGCCAATGGAGAGAGGGCTTCCCTTGCAGCTAAGTGCCAAACTCCCCTGGAGATGAGACAGGAGGAGTTAGGACCAAAGTCGCACAGGTCGCCTGCAGAGTTGCTTGCAGAAAAGGGTTCAGGAATACCGCTGTGGTGCTGCGGGGTTACTGCAGGCAGGTGGCACCTGTGAGATGAAGCAGGTACTTGGGATCACTGAGACAGAGGGTGGTTGATTCAAGCCAAGGTTCAATGCCAGGTGGGTAGCGGAGGAGACAAGGTCAAGTGGTAGCCAAGGTCTGGACAGGTAGCAGGCAGAGGAGATCCGTTAAACAAGCCGAGGTCAAAGTCAGGAAGCAAGCTGGAGATGGAGGTGTAACAAGCCGAGTAAGGAACCAGAAATCACAGGAAACAGGAAACAGGATGTTGGTAGAAGCTGAAGATCAAACAGCACTTAGAGAAGGGCTGGCTTCCTTATAAAGGCCCAGGTAATGGGCTGACAGAGTTGCTGGGTCCTAGAGCCCTTCTCCTATTCTGACGGATACTGGGTCCTAGAGACCTCCTGCTATTGGTACCCTGACAGTGCCCCCCCCCAATGGGCAGCCTCCGGATGCCCAACCGAGCCATCTTCCTTGGATATCTGGCATGAAATTCCCGAAGGAGTCTAGGGGCATGGATGTTGATCTTTGGTTCCCAAGAGCTTTCTTCGAGTGGATACCCCTTCCATTTGATCAGATATTGGATTTGCCTGCCTTGTTTCCTGCAATCCAATATTGACTCCACCTCATATTCTGTTTCTTCACCAACAGTTACTGATGGTGGAGGAAGTTCCACTCTCCCAGGAAATGGATCTGGAATGGCCGTTTTTAGGAGAGAGGCATGAAAAACTGGGTGAATCCTATAAGAATCCGGCAGGGATAATTCAAAAGCCACTGGGTTTACCTCTCGTTTAATTGGAAACGGACCAATGTATTTAGGCCCTAGCTTCTTCGATGGGCAAGGCAGTTTCAGATTGGCCGTAGACAGCCATACCTCATCCCCAATTTTAAAGGAGGGATTCCCCCTGCGTTTCTTGTCAAAAAATTTTTTGTAGTCGGTTTGAGCCTTCAGTATGCATTCTTGCAGGGTTTGATAGTTTTGCTGTATAAAAGCAAGTCTGTCCTGGACCGCAGGTACTGCAGATTCGAATATAGTGTCAGGCAAGGCAAGTGGGTGGAATCCATAGTTGGCCCAGAATGGAGACTGGTTTGTGGCTGAGTGTAGTGAATTGTTATAAGCAAACTCTGCAAATGGAAGTAACGAGGCCCAGTCATCCTGTGAAAAGGCTGAGAAACAGCGGAGGTACTGCTCCAAGGTTTGATTCGTACGCTCTGTTTGTCCATTGCTCTGAGGATGGTATGCTGATGAGAGGCAAAGTTCTATTTTCAGGGCGTTACACAGAGCTCTCCAAAACTTGGAGGTAAATTGTACCCCCCGATCAGAAACAATGCTTCCGGGAAAGCCGTGGAGTCTCACAATTTCCTTGAGGAAAATGTGGGCAGTCTCAGTTGCTGAAGGAGTGCCTACCAAGGGTAGAAAATGGGCCATCTTTGACAGGCGATCCACCACCACCATAATGGCAGTAAAACCCTCCGAGGGCGGAAGCTCCACAATAAAATCCATCGAGATACCTTCCCATGGACGGTTAGGAATAGGTAAGGGTCTCAGTAGTCCCCAGGGCCTTGTCTTGTCACCCTTGCTACGTAGGCACACAGAGCAGGATTTAACATAGGCTCTACAGTCTCGACTAAGGTTGGGCCACCAGAAGGACCTTTGGATGAGCTCACTTGTTTTACGAACTCCAAAGTGGCCGGCTAACTGGTGGTCGTGGTACGTCTTGAAGACCTGAAGCCTTGCCTCCTGAGGCACGAAGACCTTATCTTGGTGCCAGAGTAATCCATCTTGTTTCCTTAACGAGACCTGCTCAGATTCAGGGCATGAAGCAGAGGCTCGTTCAATGACTGATTTCAAGCTGGGTTGAATCAATAAAAAGTTCTGGGCCGAAAGAATAGTGCTCGGTGGAGCAGGTTCTGTGGATTCAGGGAACATCCGGGACAAGGCGTCTGCCTTACCGTTCTTGGATCCTGGTCTATAGGTTAAATGGAAGTTAAATCGTGAGAAGAATAATGCCCATCTAGCTTGTCGGGGTCTTAGACGTTTGGCGGACCTCAGATACTCTAAGTTTTTGTGGTCCGTAAAAATCATGATCGGGTGATTGGCGCCCTCCAATAGATATCTCCACTCTTCAAAGGCCACTTTAATAGCCAGAAGCTCTCGGTCACCTACGTCGTAGTTTCTCTCAGCCTGGTTTAATTTCTTAGAGCAGAAGGCTACTGGGTGTAATAGAGCTTTTGGGCCCATCCGCTGAGAAAGCACGGCTCCCGTCGCCACTTCAGAAGCATCTACTTCAAGAACGAAAGGGAGCGCTGGGTCCGGGTGTTGCAGCACCGGAGCAGAGGTAAACAAGGTTTTGAGTTTTTCAAAGGCTACTTGGGCTTCCTGATTCCAGAGGAAACGGGTGTGGAGACGTGTGAGTTGAGTAATTGGGGCGATGATGGTGGAGAAGTCCTTAATAAATCTCCGGTAGAAATTGGCAAAGCCTACGAATCTTTGGACTCCCTTTCGGTCTGTAGGTGCAGGCCAGTCTAGGATTGCTGTGACCTTCTGGGGATCCATAGAGATTCCCCCAACGGAGATTACGAGGCCCAAAAATTGAATAGATTGTTTTTCAAAATCGCATTTCTCGGCCTTGGCATACAAACCGTGCCTGCGGAGGGTACTCAATACCTTCTTGACGTGGATTCGGTGGAGCTCGAGAGAGGGGGAGAAGATCAGGATATCATCCAGGTAGACGATCAGAAATAAGTCAAGGTATTCTCGGAATATATCATTGACCAGGTGTTGAAATGTTGCGGGGGCGTTGCATAACCCAAATGGCATTACGAGGTATTCGAAGTGGCCAAAGCGTGTTCTAAAGGCCGTTTTCCACTCGTCCCCCTCTCTGATGCGAACTAGATTATAAGCCCCTCTTAAGTCCAGTTTTGTAAATACCCAGGCCGCTCGAAACCTCTGGAACAACTCCGGAACGAGGGGAAGAGGGTACCTATTCTTGATGGTAATTTTGTTGAGCTCCCGGTAGTCGATGCAGGGTCTGAGGGAGTGGTCTTTTTTTTCAACAAAGAAGATGCCTGCACCAGCAGGTGAGGAAGAGGGAAGAATGAAACCTTTGGCTAGGTTCTCATCTATGTATTGTCTGAGAGCCTCCAATTCCACCTCGGACAAAGGGAAGATGCGCCCGAAGGGAATTTCCGCTCCAGGGAGCAATTCAATAGGACAGTCATATGATCGGTGTGGAGGCAAGGTTTCGGCTTTCTTTTTGTCGAAGACGTCAAGGTAGTCATGGTAGACTGAAGGGACTACTAGACTGGTATCTGTTGCTGGTTGTATGGTCAGGCAGGTATGGGGGTTGGTTAGCGTGGAGATACCGCAATGCTGGCGGCAGTAGCTGGATGAGAAGGTGACCTCCCCTCGGGACCAGTCCACTGATGGGTTGTGGGCTTGTAGCCACGGGATTCCAAGAATAGCTGGAAAAATTGGAGAACTGATCACATCAAAAGAGAGAAGTTCCTGGTGCCCTGTGTCTGTGGTTGTGAGAATAGGGACTGTTTCTTGGGTAACAGGTCCTGAACTAGGTTGACTTCCATCAGCTAGGTGTATGTCTAGTCTTTGATCCTTGGTAGTCAGAGGAATGTGCAGGTCTTTAGCCAGGTTGATGTCCAGGAAGCAGCTGCAAGCTCCAGAGTCAATTATTGCCCGCAGTTTGACCTCCCTTCCAGCCACCTGCAGAGAGATGGGGAGAATAATGTGAGTAGATAGTGATCCAGACAGCTGAAGATATGTAGGGTACAGGTGCCTGGACTTACTTGGCCGAATCGAACAGTTGCGAAGGTAGTGTCCTGATGCTCCACAGTAGAGACAGAGATTGTTTTGCCTCCTGCGTCCTCTTTCTTCTGGGGTTAAAGCGGGTCGAAGCAGACCAATCTGCATTGGTTCTATATTGGAGGTATTTAGAGGAGCAGCAGCAGGAAGTGTTGGAGCCGGGACCTTGGGCAGTACCCAGGTTGGCCGAAAGGTCTGAGAACGCTCAAAGCGTCGCTCCCGCAGACGCCTATCTAGCTGGATGGAAGTTTGGATCAGAGTCTCTAGCGTGGCGGGAGCTTCAGACCTGGCCAGCTCATCCTTGATTGTTTCGGATAGGCCTAAACGGAATTGATACTTCAAAGCTGCATCATTCCATCCGGTATCAGCTGCCCATCTACGGAACTCCCCAATGTAATCCTCTACTGGTCGTCTTCCCTGCACCAGGGAGTGAAGGGCAGACTCTGCGGTGACAGTTTTCTGTGGGTCATCATATAAAGTAGCCATGGCTTCAAAAAACATGGAGACTGAGTTCAGCACCTCATCCTTTCGTTCTAGGAGGTTATGGGCCCAGGATTGTGGTTCATCAGATAGAAGGGAGATGATGAACCCCACTCGGACAGTTTCTGAAGCGAAGGTCCTAGGTTGCAGGGCAAAGTAAAGTTCGCAGGCATTCCTGAAACCTCTGAACCTCCGCCGGTCCCCTGAAAAACGCTCAGGAGTGGGAACTCTGGGCTCTGGAGGAGGCAGTACCACAGCGGGTGGAGCGGCAATAGCTGATGTGGAGGATGCTGGTGTAGAGGCGGGGCTAGAGGCTTGGTTGGATTCGGTGAAAGTCATGGAACCTGTGAGGGCATGGAACCGCCCCTCAAGTTGGAAGTAACCTTCCTGCAGATTTTTGACTGCTTGTGTCAGAGCCGCCATCTGCTGACATAGGGTTTCAAGTGCAGAAGCACCTCTCTCGGCCTCAGACATCCTGGCTGTTTGATACTATCAGGTATCAAGTGCTGGAGGCCAATGGAGAGAGGGCTTCCCTTGCAGCTAAGTGCCAAACTCCCCTGGAGATGAGACAGGAGGAGTTAGGACCAAAGTCGCACAGGTCGCCTGCAGAGTTGCTTGCAGAAAAGGGTTCAGGAATACCGCTGTGGTGCTGCGGGGTTACTGCAGGCAGGTGGCACCTGTGAGATGAAGCAGGTACTTGGGATCACTGAGACAGAGGGTGGTTGATTCAAGCCAAGGTTCAATGCCAGGTGGGTAGCGGAGGAGACAAGGTCAAGTGGTAGCCAAGGTCTGGACAGGTAGCAGGCAGAGGAGATCCGTTAAACAAGCCGAGGTCAAAGTCAGGAAGCAAGCTGGAGATGGAGGTGTAACAAGCCGAGTAAGGAACCAGAAATCACAGGAAACAGGAAACAGGATGTTGGTAGAAGCTGAAGATCAAACAGCACTTAGAGAAGGGCTGGCTTCCTTATAAAGGCCCAGGTAATGGGCTGACAGAGTTGCTGGGTCCTAGAGCCCTTCTCCTATTCTGACGGATACTGGGTCCTAGAGACCTCCTGCTATTGGTACCCTGACAGATGCAGTCTACTTTAGTCTCATCCATGGCGGCATTGCAGTTGGAGAGTAAGTAAAGGGGAACATGGTTCCTCTATGGATTCCTGGGCCACAGGGGAAGCCATCCAATCGGATGCTGCTGCCCCAAGTAACTCGAGCAGCCATCTTGGGTCAAGCAGAACTTATTAAAGGCCCTGACTCTCAGGCTTGGCACACAGTTTGCGAGCGGGTAAAGTAGGGACAGGTACCTAGCCTGGTAAAGACAGAATTAGAGGCAGGGAAAGGTCCCTGATGAGAAGGGAAGGAATAAGGCTCAAAACCTATCTGGGCATCCTTCTGAATGGACATAAGACGACTAGGCTGCATCCTTTAGGCACTGTCAGCTCAGCTGAAACCTGCTCTTTACGCACTGCTGGACCTGTAAGCATTCTCGGTTTGGTTGTCTTTCCACTGGGTTTAGTGTGATCTGTCTTTGCATTATTTTATTACAAGTTCTTTTATCACACTTGGCCGTTGCTCCACACTGCACCCCACCTAAATGCTCTCCCTAATTTGACAGGCATACAGAGGTGGTGAATGGCTTTGAACACAGAAAAATGGCCAGTTCACCATTACAGGCCTTAGCACCTGTGTGAAGGAGGCCTAAATGTTTCTCTCATTGCAGGTTTCTTTTGGGCAGTGGTATTAGGTAAAAACAATTTACAACAATATAGGATCATTCATGAAACTACCCCAATTCTATAAATAAAAAAATATATATGTCCAACATAGACAGCTGCATTTATTTTGCTGCTGAATTGCATATTGCAAATGGAAAGTAACAGTTAAGCGTCTATTAATTTAATATAAATGCTGCCTGCGAGAACAGAATATTGCAATGGCTCAGTCCTTTTCCAAGTTCCATTCAAATTGGGCTTTGTAAAGCTAAATATTGTTTCTTTTCCCTTATATGGAAAGATGTGCAGATGTTGGCTGTACCTTTACTGTGGAAAAATTAAAGCTTTTCCGCTTTACTTCCATTGTTTATAAGCTTACAGATCAAGAGAAAAGGAGGATGCTAAACTGGCAATCTACAAATGTTAAAACACTGAGGAATTTCCTCTTGGAAAAAAAGTAATGTAGTGCTACAGTATATAAAGTGTGTCTTCACTTAAAAGTTAGTACTTCACAGCCAGTACTGAACTGACTGGTAAGCCCTTACATTGGTTGTAGTATTGCTTTTCCCAGGGATTCCAATGGGAAACTCATCTTTAAGGCCTCATGCACACTGTAGCTTTCAAAAGCAAATATTAACGTGAATCTACAAAATAATTCCTTTACAACACAGTGTTCAATATACTGTGTATGTGAGAAAAAAATAGTGAGCCTATATCAGAAATAGTCCATAAATTCATCAGCCTTTGTTCAAAAAGGTAATATTCTCTTTCCAAGAATTAGAAAAAATCTTAGTGTGCACATTGAATCTCCAAAACCATCAAAGAGGTTGGATAAGGATTCTCACCTTATTTTAGGACCTTTACATTATAAAAGTTCATGATAAGTGTGTTCCCTTTAAAGCATGGATCAGATGGAAACTAGTTAGCTAGTTCTTCTCTCTCTCACTTGCTCAATTAGTCAGCAAAATGCAGCCATGGAGGGAATATCGGATTGCCTCTCGAAGGATTCAGGAAGGATTTTTTTCTCCTGCTGGAGCAAATTGGATCATGCTTTGCTGAGGTTTCTCAACCAGGGTTCCTCCAGACGTTGCTAGGGGTTACTTGAGCAATGAGCAATTTCTGACTCTCAGATAAGTTCCAACTGACAGCATTGATCTTTTTAGCTCTCTGTAAGGGGGGAATTCTTCCCAATGCGTAAGGGGCATTCCTCCCACTGACCATCACATTCAGGGCCGGACTGGGAATAAAATTCAGCCCTGAAAATAATTTCATACCAGCCCCATAGCATTATTCTACCAACCCAGTAGCATAACATCAATATTATCTTGTTCATAAAAGGGAAAAACCATGCATTTTAAAGCACATTTGAAGTGTATTATATATAGATAAGACAAATATGAAAGCACATAGGGGCAGAGGCTGTGGGCATGGTACAGGAGAGGCAGTGGCTGCGGCCATTGTACAGGAGAGGCCGTGGCTGCGGGCATGGTACAGGAGATGCAGAGGCTGCGGGCATGGTACAGGAGATGTCATACGCTGTGCAGACATGGTACAGGAGATGTCATAGGCTGTGCAGACATGATACAGGAGATGCAGAGGCTGTGGGCATGGTACAGGAGATGCAGAGGCTGCAGACATGGTACAGGAGATGCAGAGGCTGTGGGCATGGTACAAGAGATGCAGAGGCTGCGGGCATTGTACAAGAGTTGTAGAGGCTGAAGACATGGTACAGGAGATGTCAGAGGCTGCGGGCATGGTACAGGAAATGCAGAGGCTGCGGACATGGTACAGGAGATGTCAGAGGCTGCAGGCATGGTACAGAAGATGCAGAGGCTGCGGGAGATGCAGAGGCTGCGGGCATGGTACAGAAGATGCAGAGGCTGCGGGCATGGTACAGGAGATTCAGAGGCTGCGGGCATGGTACAGGAGACGCAGAGGCTGCAGGCATGGTGCAGGAGATGTCATAGGTTGTGTGGACATGGTACAGGAGATGCAGAGGCTGTGGGCATGGTACAGGAGATGCAGAGGCTGCGGACATGGTACAGGAGATGCCGAGGCTGCGGGCATGGTACAAGAGATGCAGAGGCTGCGGGCATGTTACAAGAGATGCAGACATGGTACAGGAGATGTCAGAGACTGCGGGCATGGTACAGGAGATGCAAAGGCTGCAGACATGGTATAGGAGATGCAGTGGCTGCGGACATGGTACAGGAGATTTCAGAGGCTGCATGCATGGTACAGAAGATGCAGAGGCAGCGGGCATGGTACAGGAGATTTCAGAGGCTGCGTGCATGGTACAGAATATGCAGAGGCAGCGGGCATGGTACTGGAGATGCAGAGAATGCGGGCATGGTATAGGAGATGTCATAGGCTGTGCGGACATGGTACAGGAGATGCAAAGGCTGCGGGCATGGTACAGGAGATGCAGAGGCTGCGGATATGGTACAGGAGATGCAGAGGCTGCGGACATGGTACAGCAGATGCAGAGGCTGCAGACATAGTACAGGAGATGTAAGAGGCTGTGAGCATTTTACAGGAGATGCAGAGGCTGCGGGCATAGTACATAGGGTTGCCACCCCATCCCTTTGAACTAGGACACACAATAATTACACAGGTTCTGTGGCTGATTAAGGTGGTAATTAAACTCACTTAGTGCCTTATCTGCATTATATTAGCCTCAGAACCTGTGTAATTCATATGTGTCCTGGTTAAAAGGGATGAGGTGGCAACCCTAAAGGAGATGCAGAGGCAGCGGGCATGGTACAGGAGAGGCAGAGGTTCCGGGCATGGTACAGGAGATGAAGGGGCTGCGGAGGGGTCTTACTTATTGATCTGTGGGGCGCCTTAAATTTAAAAACGGCTCCGCCCCATCACAACACTGCACGTGCGCCGTCTGCCAGAGAATGGCCGAGCGTGTACGGGCTTACCCGAGCGGTGGCGGTGCATGTGCAGTTGACATGTGTGGCCAGCAGCAGTCATTTTTTTACAGGTGCCACTGCCCTTCAGACAGCCCCAGGGTAGGGGGACTTGCCGGCCGACGAGAAATTTCCCAGTATCCTGGTAGGCAAGTCCAGCCCTTATCACACTAATGCATCATGAGCTGTAGCTAAAGTAGCTTTTAACAGGGGTTCCCTGAGACCAGAAAGTTATTTCAAGGGTTCCTCTGTGTTGAAAGTTTTGAGAAACGCTGCTCTAGATCAACTGTGGGTATAGGATTGTGTATATGGATTGTATGGTTGTTGTTTTTTTTGTTTTTTGTTTTTTATTGGTTGAACTAGATGGACTGGTTTCTTTTTTCAACCTGACTAACTATAATACAAAAAATAGGACAAATAGTACTCTGTGTATGCTAAAATATATCCCTTTTAATAATTGTAAAAACTGTACAAACGCATCCACATTACTGTGTGGTGCAGGATGCAACATGCGGCTCACCACTCACTGCTAAGTGTGGCTGACAGCATTGATCAGGCTGCTACTATCAATAGGACTCACGGCTCTGTGCGCTGCATGCCTTGTGGCCCTGTGCCCTACATTTTACATCAATGATGACTTCATCAAACTAAGCCCTAATCGGGGGTCAGTGAGCCATAGATCCCGATCTACCAGATGACCGTGGGCAGCCAACAGGTAGATCTGGAACATGGCCCTGCATCACTGGTCCTTTCCTCCTCAGCCTCCGCCGCCTCCCTTCACTGCAGAGCGGAGTGCGGGACATATCACAGTACTGGATGCAGGATGGGAGCTGTCAGAGTTAACTGTTCACATTAACCAGCAGGGGATTGCTTGCTAGGAAGCTGGGTGGTCGAAGCAACCAATCATTAGCTTGTTCATGTTAAAAGTTCACTCCAGCAGCTCCCACTCCAGCTCTCCATCCATTACTGTGACACCTCTCGCTCTCCACTCTGCTGCACAGTATACACTAGTGTAAGGTAGGAGACTGCTATCTACACTGTGTGTGTGTGTGTATGTGTGTGTGTGTGGGGGGGGGGGGGGACAGAGAAAACTACAGGAAGGGGGGTGTAAAGGGGACAGATTACACTGGTTTAGGGGGGAGAACCAGGACAATTCTAAGGGGGGCAGAGGATAATACAGTGGGAGGGTGTGATGGGATAATGTGAAGGGGGACATAACTGCTTTGGGGGGGGCACAGGGCACTGCTATCGGTGGAGGGGCAGGCAGAGGACACTACAGAGGGGGTGATGTGAAGGGGGCCAGAGGACACTGCTATGAGGGGGGCAGAGAACAGTACAGTGGGGGGGTGATAGGGTGATGTGAAGGGGGACAGAGAACACTGCTTTAGGGGAACAGGACACTGCTATGGGGGGATATAGGTTATAACCCTCCCTAGCTCTATCCAAAATGAAAATAAACGTTTTGCCTATAGTTGTACTTTAAGTATAGTTAGTATTTGACTGTACTTCCACTTTAACTTTAAATTTTGTCATCTGTATTCAGTGCATGTTCTGATACAATTAAAGAGGTTGTAAACCTCAGAATTTTTTTTTTTTTTAAAACGAACACCTGAAAGACAAACACATAATGAGCTAGTATGCATCGCATTATGAAATACTTACCTTAGAACGAAGCCCCGAAGTGCCGACCGCTCCCCTCTCTCATGGATGACATGTTGTGTCGCCCTTCTTCCGGGTTTGCGGCATCCGGCCATCTGATTGGCTGGAGCCGCTAAGACGTCACTCCCGTGCATGCTCGCGGGAGCCGACGGTCACGGCATTGGGCTCTGAAGGAACGGCACGAGCGGCCGTTCCTTCAGAGCGCATGCGCCAGTGATGTCACTGGCTGCATGCAAAGTAAATATCTCCTAAACGGTGCATGTTTAGGAGATATTTACAGTACCTATAGGTAAGCCTTAATATAGAGTTGCAGTTGGAGGGTTTACTTCTTCTTTAAAATATGCTGTTTAGAAATAGGGCCATGTCACACCAGCAACTCTGTAACAAAGAATTATAGCTGCTACAAATCGGGAAAGAAAATATGCTGATAAATTTGTAGCTGCTACAAAGTTGCTGCTGTAGCTGACAACAATACTGTAGAACTACGTACAAAGGCTATCAGCAGCTGCATTGGATTAAATGAGTAACTACTGAAACTGGAGATTCTGTAGCTAAAGTTGGTCACCCCCTAATCAATTTTTGTTCACAAATGTACCTTTTCACAGTTCAAAAGAGTCAAATTAGCAAACAATTTCAACTGCAGCAATGCGAAAATTCAAAGAAGCAGGATGGAATTTTTTTCTGAAACAAACAAAATTCTAAACATGAATGTGGTTTTTGTTCTGAAAAAATCGTATATATTGGAATGTTCTAGGCACCAAAGAAACCTGGTAATACATCTGGAATCCCATTCAAATTGCAGGTCTGGATGATTATTTTGGGGCTTTTGAACAAAATTAGTTAACTCAATGATGGAAAGATTAAATGCTCTGACAAACATTTTTTCCAGAATTTCTGTACGAATGCTTGGACAAAAATTCTAATGGTGTATGGCCAGCATAAAGCAGAACTAAAGTCCCACTTTCAAAAACAGCGAACATGCAATGTCCCTTCTGCAATAAAACCTTCCTGTCTGTACACAGTCTTCTTTGGAATGTACACTGAGCTGCACAAGCACAGCACAGTTTACATTCTGGCACAGCTCCCGTGTGCCAGGATGACTGCACTCTTTCACATGCGCAGGAGTGATGTATTTCTGCACAGGCCAATGAAGACTACCGCAGCCCCACATCCAGAATAAGTAGGATAGAAGATGCTGGTGCCAATGAGGGATGTCAGCCATTGAAGGATAAAAAGTATTGCAGCGTTTAGCTCTACTTTAACTTCAAGTGCTGCAAGAACTCATTGGCTCAGTGATTGAGCTACAAATTGCTTGGAATTTCTCTTACGTAGACCTTTTGTTGACTGTAACTTATTTTTTCCTAGCAGTAAGAAGGCTAAGGAAAGATTCTGCAGTTGCTAGCACTTGAGTTGGAGCATTGTACAGTAATGCTATTTGTGTAGTATTTGTAGTTTTTACCATAGAGAGCCACGTTCCGTCTGTTTAGCAATCAATCTGTACTCCTGCTAGGGTTTAGGTGACATGTTTTTGTAAGGTCAGAAGAGCATTTTTATGCTATAACACTTACTAGAAGGATCACAGGCTCCTTTGATGATGCATAAGACATTTTCCAAGCCCAGATAGATTTTTAAGAATTGATACAATGCTAAACAAATTAAGTATATATGTAGTGATAATGTTCTGGCTGATGTCACTTACCATGGTACATACTTGGAGAAGGTGTGGCGAGAACCATTGGGTGATTTGATGGTAGATACACCTTTCAGTCTACCAGGTTCATAAGGCGCAACACAATGTAGCAGAACATCACCTAACCCTCTGTTATACTGTACATAGGACAAATAGTAATATCTTGCTTGCTTTTGAAGGTGGAGCCTACTCTTGAAAGTAACATCGTCTAGTATAGAATTTACTTGAGCCAGTTGTAGCAAAGTTAAGTTCCTACCTATATAAAATACAATTGTAATGGTCCCCTGCGCTCAAAAGAGAAAGCGGACCACCTGTCTGAGATATCCACACTAGAATTCCCAATTTAAGGCGGATTGCTGCTACTTAAAGTAAAACGAATAATATTGCAACACCAACTAATCTTAGTAGAGAAACTGGCATCGGTAACGCAATCACATTATGGGCATATAAAAACATATAATATAACTATAAAATAGTTAATATAAATTACAATGGCCCATAAGCAATTACTTGCTTATGGGCCATTGTATTTTATATTACCGTATTTTCCGGCGTATAAGACGACTTTTTAACCCAGGAAAATCTTCTCAAAAGTCGGGGGTCGTCTTATACGCCGGGTATCGTCTTATAGGGCGGATGCTGAAACTTCGGAGCCGACTGAACTATGCGGTGGGGGGGGGGGACTCAAAAAGGGCCACGGTATGCCTGCTTGGATTGGCTCTCCCTGCTTCCAAGCCCTCCCTGTCTCAGAGACTATGGTATGCCTCTTTCACCCGTCTGGCCCGCCCTTGTATCCTATTACCGTACCTCCTTCTCTGTGTCTCGCTCCCGAGGACTGCAGTAAAGCGGTGCAGGCGCGCATGTGCGAGATCTGAGAGGCAGAGAAGAAGGTACGGTAACAGGATACAATGGCGGGCCAGACAGGTGAAAGAGGCATGTTTTTCTGGTCACATGGCTGCTCTCTCTCTCTCTATCTCTTTTTTGCATACCCCGGGCATATGGTATTTTTAATCATAGATAGCATCTAGGTGCTGGATCACACTATATAAATGTGGAAGGGCTGGTTGTGTACAGAAAGCAAAAATATCTTTGCATTACAGACAGGATGCTGAATTCAAACATGCATTCAAAAATTAAAAAACACTGTCACTGAGATCAGGGGCCATTTTTTATTTTGTTTCCTGAGTTAAAACTTGCCAAATATATTATCCTCTAACACTATTGGGTCATAGTTTGAAATCATTGGCAAAAATATATGGGCAAAATATTAACACCATCACCCCCTTCTAACCTACCCTGCATCTTTTGTCTCACTGTGAAACAAGATATACTCACCTAAGTCCACCATTCGGGTCTCTCTTGCACTGCTTCTGGCAGGGGACCCCTAATCCAGCAGATGTACCCACACCAGCTGGCCCTGATATTCCCATCAGGCAGATGTCACTGCTGCAAACTCCTCTTATGGATCCTGAAAGAACCCCACTATGGGACAGCTATGACATGCCGTGATATGGACACCTGAAGTTGGAACCCATATACTGTATACCAAAGGGGAGATAAGACTAGAGCTTCACATGACTTTAACTATAGGTGAGTAATAAGAGCAGGTAGATAGTTTTTTTTTTTGGGGGGGGAGGAGGGTGGGGGATAGGAATAGCCTGGAAATGACCTTTAACAAGCAGGCTGAATGGGTCTTAAAAGAAAAGTACAGTCACAGATTAAACTTGTTGCCAGTTAGTAATGGTCTCCCACCTGCCTATAGAACAAGAAATTCAGAAAGTGTCACATTAATAGCTTTGATAAAAGAAGGCTATCATGGTCAATTTCATTTAAGTATTTCTTTTAAAATATGATAAGCTTTCAAACTGTTGCTTTATATCTTTATTTTTTTTTTTTTTTACTATATGTGTACAATATTGTTTTTTTTTTTAGGTACAAAACATTTTATTATTACAATATTGTTTTACAAATAAAAATGTTAAAGGATTCTCGAAGCAGCATGGGTTAGCCAAAAACCAGAATAGTAGATGTTGCTTATTTTGCAGCTTTTGTCAGATTAAACTCATTTACTGAACTATTTGACATTTTTTAAGACACTGCTGTGATGACTCATTCTATTTTTTTTCAAGAACAGGCTTCCTAAATAGTATTAAAAATGCCCTGCTGCATGTGAACAAAAAGAAGCACAATTCTGGTTATCTGCTCTTCGCAATAATCAAAAGAGATTTTAGAGTTTGTCACAAGAATTGTTGTAGCTTACAAACATGCTCAGTATAGGAGTGAGAAGTAAAGCAAACCTAAGGACTTAAAGAATATGTTCCCCCAACATTTCACATTCCTGATATGTGCCTACTGTACCATTTACTTGCATGAACAAGTATCCTTCTCTTGTTGTATTGCTTCCTTTGTGTGAAATCTCTGGTGTTCCTGTCAGTCCTTCTGCTTTCCTATTAAAACTGACCACACTATGCAGGATAACACATCGTGGTCAGTTCTCTACATGTGCTGGGAACTCAGTGTGCTCTCCTCCAATGATCAGACTTGTCCTGACAATCAGTGTGCTGCAGCTTCTCCTCCCACAGCTGTTATGCAGCTCTGAACAGAGGGAATGTGATCACTTATAATAATGTGAAATCTGAATGGGTTGTTTTACAAGGTGAGGGTTTACATACGCTTTAAAAGCATGAAACTGGCACCCAAATCAGAAAGGACATGTGGGTACCAGCAAGTGCTTGCTTGTCAACTGACAGCATAAAGCTGAACTCCAGGCAAACAGCTAAATGTATAGATTAAATTCATTGAAGGGAGCTGTTTTACCTCTAAATGATTTGTATTTCTGTCCATCCAGTCCTGAGATATGCATATTGCCATACAGCACAGTCCTGTTTCCAGGGAAGAAAACCTGATTTAGTTAAGTAACACATAAAGGTTCTGTGCCTCCCCAAGCTTATGACTGGACAACAGAAGAAGAAGTAGCAGACTAATGAGTTCCTCATCTCTGTTACTCTGCTCTCTCCTCCAATCAGCATTGCTTTTAAAAAATGTAATTAAGAATTTATTGTTGACTACAGAGTTGCATTCATTTGTGTCTTTTCTATCGGCCTGAACTTCCGCTTTATTGCTTTTTTGCAGCCTTGCTGATACACTTTAATGGGAACTAGTAGTAAACACTGGTTACCAGTAAATATACTGTCCGTGCCTGTAAATAGGCCTCATGAGAGACTGAAAATATACCCAGTATAATATTCTGGACATTTTCCTGTGCCTAGGAAACCACAAATCATGCTTCTGATCTATGAGGTGTGAAGATGCTGCAGAGAGTCCAACGTGTAGTCTCTAGACCACAGGTGTCAAACACAAGGCCTGCGGCTTGAATCTAGCCCTTCAGGACATTTCATGTGGCCCTCCCACCTCTCCTGCAGCTCCGCCCCCAGCTTCTTCCCAGCAGCAGGTAAGGGAGGTAATGTTGTCATGTAAAGGAGGGTGGGGGGACTCTTGATTTCTGATGTAAGGGGAGTGGTGTGCTCTGGACATCTGCTTATAATTATTATGAGAATAATATAATTCTATGCCAGTTGAAAAAGAGGTTCACAGACTGCTGATATCATCCACAAGAAACTTTATTGGAGACTGCTGAGATAAAACACCGAGAACCAAGAACCATATTCTGTCTGAGCAAATTTCCAAAAAAGTTTCTTGGGGATGATACCAGAGATGTGCGACCCTCCTTTTCAGACTTGTATCATCTGCTGCAAGAGTGTGAATGGGCTCTGTGCCAGGCTTCACCTGCCCTTCACAGCTAAGTCCCAAAGGGTAACTCCAGTTTCATAGGGAAAAAAAAAGCAAATAAAGAAAAAACAATATAGCGTATACCATTCTGACACAAATCATATTGTAATTAAATGTTATTAAAAACGACCTTTCCTTTTCAATCTGCAGCTGTTGTCATTTTCTGAAAATGCAATGCAATATGGTTACCTGGAGCTGTTCTATATACAGAATGTGTACTGACCATCATTTCCTGCTTGTGTGATTGGCTCACTAATTTTCCCAGAATGTCTAAGATACATGTCAGATTTCTGTCATCCCCTGCAACAAAAATGTTATTTTTGGTGAGATACTCGACACGCCCTGCAGATTTCCTCCTTAGTGCCCTGCAGGTGCACAGCTGATTGATAATTAGGAAGCCACTCCCATTACCCTGCCCCCAGGGCTTATGCTTCTAGCTTGCCATACAAGTGAATGGCTTAACATTCATGCTTTAGTGTATTGGCACTTTCCCACATGGACACAGACAAACACACAGGGATTTCTTCAGAATAACAAAAGGTAGGAATCTGCAACAAAGTTTGTTAAAATCCATGTAATGTAGAGAGATCACCCAGAGGCAGTGGCGTAGCGTGGGTTGTCAGCACCCGGGGCAAGGCAAGTAATTTGCACCCCCTAACCCGTGGATTTTAGCACTCGAGTCTCTTCCACTAGATTAGTTAAAGAAACCCTTACCCCCTAAGCCCTATATGAATATATACACACACACTTTTATAAATTAATGTAAACAAACATTTAAGCGGTATTAAAACATTTTTAATTAATTAACAATTATCAATGTATACCATAGATCCCATTTAGAGCAGGGTCCTTATAGATCCCCCTTTAGAGCAGGGTCCTTATAGATCCCCCTTTACAGCAGGGTCCCCAAAGATCCTACTTTAGAGCAAGGTGCCCCATAGATCCCCCTATAGAGCAGGCCAGGGTCCCCATAGATCCCCCTTTAGAGCAAGGTCCCCCATAGAACCTCCTTTAGAGAAGGGTCCCCATAGATCACCTTTTAGAGCAGGGTCCCCATAGATCCCCCTTTAGAGAATGGTCCCCACATAATCTATGGGGACATTTCTCTAAAGTGGGGACTCTAGGGGGACCCTGCTCTAAAGGGGGATCTATGGGGACCCTGGCCTGCTCTAAAGGGGATCTATGGGGACCCTGGCCTCCTCTAAAGGGGATCTATGGGGATCCTGCTCTAAAGGGGGGATCTATGGCATAGATCCCCTTTAGAGCAGGGTCCCTATAGATCCCCCTTTAGAGCAGGCCAGGGCAGGTCCCCCATATAGATCTCCCCCCTTACAGCAGGCCAGGGTGAGGTGAGGTCCGGACCCTGGCCTGCTGTAGGGGGGGATCTATATGGGGGACCCCAGAGTGACCTAACTTCACCCTGGCCTGCTGTAAGGGGGATATATATGGGGGATCATGTCCCCAATATAGATCCCCCCTTACAGCAGGCCAGGGTGAGGTGAGGTCCCACCCCCTATTTAGATCTCCCCCCTTACAGCAGGCCAGGTTCCCCATAACATAGATCCCCTCTGAGGATCCTCTATGAGTTCCATCTAAATACACTCTTCTGTGCCTTTTATGTCCACCACATATAGTTGCATTGCTATTCTTTTCAGTGTTCTTCTCACACTCAGTCAGACTCAGTCAGTCTCAGTCAGTCACTACTACTAGCACAGGCACAGCCAGCCCAGTACTACTCCAGTCCAGTCCTGACAGTGACTCCTACCTTTTTTTTCACTGTCCCGGACCCGATCACAGCAGGCTAGGTTTTCTCCTCCAGGTCCTCCTAGGTTTTCCACCTGCAGCACCGTCTGACGTCGGCTCTCTCCTCTCACCTGCCGCCGCTGCCGGCTTCTTCTGCTGCTGCCTGGCCTGATGGTTCTCTCCTCTCCCGTCCCGCGCTCAGCGCTGCGCTGGGCGGCCGCTGCACCTTAGTCCCTCCCCCCCAGATAAGCCAGGCGTGCAGGGACTGTCTCTCCAAAGCCCCCCCCCCCTCCTCCTCCACAGTGGGCGACCCGGCGGCTCGGATCGGATTCGGTAGCCGAGCTGCGCACAGCCAGTGAGAGTGAGTGAGCCAGCCTCGCCAGGGGCAGAGAGCTGCAAGTGCGAGCGGGCAGCAGCCAGCCTAGGCTATGACAGAAAGAGTGTGAGTGACTGACAACTGAACTTCATGTGCGGAGTGGATGCGCCCCCCCCCCCCAGATGTTGCGTCCGGTGCGGCCGGCCCCCCCTGCACCCCCCACGCTACGCCACTGCCCAGAGGGGAATGTTTTTTTCTCAACAAAAGTGGAGTTACGCTTTAAGTTATTACTAAACTAGTAATAATAAAATGTAGAGGTAATTATTTAATATGAAAGAGTAGATACATTTATACAGTCTTACAGATACCCCTGGCCCTTTGAGGGAAACCATAATGCTGATGCGGCCGCAATGAAATTAAGTTTGACACCCCTAAACTAGATGGAAGATGGCCTCAGACTTGGTTCCTTCCAACCCTTATTCACTTCACCCTGCACCCAGGGCGTATGCCTCCAGCTTGCCATACAAGTGAATGGCTAAAAACTAATGCTTCAATGTATTGGCACTTACCCACAGAATATTTCCTGAACGCAGGAGTTTCACATTCGGAAAATACCTTTGCCATTCTGCTTATCCTTTCTCACAATTTCCACACCCCTTCCACAGAGCATTAGTGGGTGAGATGTTTCTGCTAAAGAAAAGTTACACAGTTACATCACCTACCTGCCTGCAGACTGTGATTGGATAATGAAGGAGCAGCAGAACACTGATGAAATCAACCTTATTCTAGCCCCTCCTGCAAGAAAGTTTCCAGTGTAAGACTGACAACACTGTGCATTGCACATCCCTATTTGCATTTGCTCTGTATATAAAAAAAAATAAATAAATAAATAAGAGATTCCAGAAGAGTTCTTTCAAATAAGCATCTGATTCCACTAATACTATGATTACCTGGTCAGTCACAAAGTTACAATCAGGAATAACGAATCTTTTTAGACTGTATAACAAATTGTGCAAGTATCTCAACTTAGGCAGGCCATATATTATACAATTTTCCTTTAGCCCTCGTTCACATTGATTGTGGTTGGACACAGTGGGAGCCAATCAGTGGGTCCCGCGGATGCCATGTCCGACAGGAACCCAACGATTATTCGGAGAGAGGCAGAACAGCGGTCTGCCAACGTAAACAAGGCAGACCGCCATTCTGCCAGAGAGGAAAATGGAGATCTTGTGCTTCTGAAACAGTAATCTCTGTTTTCCCTTAGTCAAAGCACCTCCCCCACAGTTATGTTTAGAAAGCACTTATAGGGAACACATTTACCCTTTGATTGCCAGTGATGTTAACCCCTTCCATGCCTGTGTCATTTATATAGTGACAGTGCATTTTTTTAGCACTGATCACTGCATTGGTGTCACTGGTCCCCAAAAAGTGTCAATTAGTGTCAAATTTGTCCGCTGCAATGTTGCAATCCCGCTAAAAATCGCTGATCGCCACCATTAATAATAAAAAATATTTTAAAAAATTAAAAGTCGCAAAATCTATCCTATAGTTTGTAGACGCTGTAACTTTTACGCAAACCATTCAATATACCCTTATTGGGATTTTTTTTGTTTACCAAAAATATGTATCAGAATACATATTGGCCTACATTGATGAAGAAATTAGGTATTTTTACATTTTTATTGGATATGTTTTATAGCAAAAAGTAAAAAATATTGCTTTTTTTTTTTCAAAATTGATTGTTTTGTTTATAGCACAAAAAAATAAAAAACCACAGAGGTGATCAAATACCATCAAAAGAAAGCTATTTGTGGAAAAAAAAGGACACTGATTTTATTTAGTTACAGTGTCGCATGACCGCGCAATTGTTAGTTAAAGTATTGCAAAAAATTGCCTGGTCAGGAAGGGGGTAAAACCTTCCGGGGGTGAAGTGGTTCAGATGAAGTTATCAAAGAAGTAAACCTAGGGACATTGTCAGTAATTTACAGATTCATTGCAACAGGCTGCCTGTAATCTGACCTCAAGCTCTATGCAGTTCTTTAGATTGTAAGCTCCAGTAAACAGGCCCCTCCTACTCTCCTGAATTGCATTATACCTGTACTGTCTCCCTTTATTTTGTAAATTGCAATATAAATCTGTATAATTATATTAATATTATTTTGATGGAGGCAGCTACAAGACCAGGCAAACTAACCATAATATGAAAAAAAACCTCAAGTGCCAATTTTACTAACCTGAACCCACAGTCACATGGAAAATCCTTCTCTCTTCTTCTGTTTACTTCCTGGGGTCCTTCTTTGGGTGTCCACAATGCTGCCTGCTTGATGCTAACACCTCCTTGGTGCAGGCAACATTCCTAGCATCCTTGTCCTCTCTCCAGAGCAGTGGTGGTCAGCTTTCTTGATATGGGGGGCATCAAAGGTGGCCCCAACATGAACAAAGCACATAAAATGTAGTGACTATCAGACACACAACAGGATATGGTCAAAGACTACAAGAATACAAGAGATGGTCTGAGACTGTGGACATAATACAGGAGATGGTCAAAGACTATAGACTATGGATGGGCTCAGGCATGTTCAGATCATAGTCCCAACCCAAATCCTGCCAGGAAGCTGTCACTGCATTCTGACAGTCATGAGCAAGCCTAGTCAGGGCGTGTGTACAGTATGTGCAGCTGCATGCCACGAAATGCCTCACTGCCTATGATTGGCGGTTTGCAGTGACGGCTTCCTGGCAGGATTACGCAGGTGGATTGGGACTAGGTTTCAAACACACCTGAGCCCATCCCTACTATAGGCATAATACAAGAGATGGTCAGGGACTGTGGACGTGCTGCGGGAGACTGTCAGAGACTGCAGATACTGTATACTAGATTATTATTGTTTTCAAATAAATGGCTTCTGCTTCCATTGATGGTTGGGCTGCAACTTCCGTTCTGTTTTTTCACATGTCCTGATGATCTTCCCTGGTCTGACAAGCCCTGCTGCACCATGAATAGAGCCTGAACCCATCCATCCCAGTGATCCTACCTGCCATTGTCTCACTTTCCATATGCAAGTATGAATGGGGCATGATAGATAATAAAAGGTGAGCCACCAGTGTCTACTCATGGGTGAAATATCAGTGCTGTTAGCCTCAGACTGACTTATCAGAGGTTCCTTCTGTATGCCCCATGTTTTTTTTATGTCATTATCATTATAAAACATAGAAGATGTAATGCAGAAAAGTCTTCTCTAACCACCTGACAGCTGAAATGAATATGAAGGTGTGCCCCTGTGGTCATTTCCTGTTCTGGGTTCCTCCAGTTAAGCACTGAATGTTTCGTGGAGTGACTCTTTATTTACAGTATTCAGAGAGGAGATAGAGGCAGCATTTTTTTCCCGGCAGCCCAGCAAATGTAGCCTGCTCCTCTCCACCCAGGCCTTTCCCGATAGTAATGGAGGTGTGCCCCAAAATGTCCTTGTTCCTAGGTCACTTGGTTCTAAGGGATCTTATACACTGCAGAAATTTTTAATTCCAAAACAGTGTTGCTATATACATTAAACTTCCCCAAACAATAAAATCATAAAGCCAAACTTTCTTTTTTCATTTGATATGGGAGTATCTTAAAATTCCAGTTCACCCACCCTTCTGGGACCTTCATATTTCCATCCCCAGAACATGAAATCACACGCAGAAGGAGAATTGTTGCCTGCCACATTGGCGTGTCTGAAAAATGTGTAACAAGATCAGCCTTCTATGCAATTTCACACTGGGATTTGCCGTTAAGTACAGTTCGTCATAAAGGAGAAGGTCAAGTTTAGATAAAGGTTTGTGCTTCTTTATATCAACGGCTAATGGGACATTTCATCAAGTTTACTTAAACTACATAACATGCAGAACGCCACTTAGTATAATAACATGTGGGCAAAAGCTTGTAAATATAGTGAACAATATAAATCTTTTATAAGAGGCACATCTGTCAAGGAATGACTGCAATGCATCAGTAGCCACAAGTGAGCAATAAAATTTGGGATCATGATATAACACGGCAATGCTTTGTTTTCACAGTTTCAGGATGAAAATTGTAACATAATGCATAGTTTAAGTCTGGCTGTCCAGCTGTTGCTGAACTTGATCTGTATCAACTCAAAAGATTGCAAAAAAAGGTTGAGAACATGCTGGAGCTAATGAGAACTCATACGGGCATGCTGTGATTTATGCAGGTGATTGAACAAACACTAAGCATGCTTTGTGCCAACAAGTAAGTTCAACATTATTTCAAGAATATCCTAGATTGGAATACTTACATTAGAATATAAGTATATTCTAGCAAATCCCTGTTCATGACATATTAGGAGGATTTTCTGTAATTTACAATTTCTCTAAAGCAATGGCAATCAGCGCTGCAGAGCCCATTAAGAATTTCTTAAAGCATTTCCCATTGGGAATCTGTCCAGAAAATATTCCACAAATGGTATTATACTCCAGTTAAACTGGCTCATATCTACCCGACTCACTTTTCCCATTGTTGTCACAACAGATTGTTGCTTCATGTATGGTTGTCGTGCTCGCTCCTCAACAAACTTTGACAAGATACACAAGCTTTTATTTATTACAGGTATGGATATAGCACTGTCAATTTACATAGTGCTTTACATATACAGTACATTCACATCAGTCCCTGCCCTCAAGGAGCTTACAATCTAAAGGCCCCAACTCCCAATCATGCATACACATACTAGGGCCACTTTGGACAAGAGCCAATTAACCTACCAGCATGGCCTTAGAGTGTGGGCGGAAACCGGAGTGCCTGAAGACACCCCCCCGCCGCAGGCACGGGAAGAACATGCAAGCTCCATGCAGGTAGTATCTCGTATGGGATTCAAACCGATAACCCTGGTGCTGTTGGGGCAGAAGTTCTAACCACACAGCCACTGTGCAGCCCACTCTTATCTTCTCAACCACTAATACCTCCTAATCGCTCAGTCCACAACTGGCCCTATTGGGGATAGGATTGGAAAATTGTCCAATTCAAGTACATACACTACTTACACCTATCCATATTGCCTCTAGATTTGTGTTAGCCAGGAAATGTCAGGAAACCCTCCTTCTAATAACGACTCATTGCAAATCTCCCTTTCTAAAGCTCATTTTAAACTTATACTATTTTATAAGCATTGGGAATTCTGCATTCTAGACCAAAGAAGCAACTCCCTGCTTAACAGCTCTTCTCCATTAAGTGGCTGCACCACTGCCAACCAAGACTATGTATCCACAAAGATAATCACCTATTGATCTCTCCACACCTTACAGATAGCAAATCCCGTTTACTTCTACTTTTCTTTTTTTCTTATTTCGCTGAACAGAATCTATAAAACCACTGATGTCTAACCCATAATTAAGGCCTATTCAGTCTCTGCTGGAGAGTGGTGTTTTATTTCTACTGATTATATAATGGTGTACTGTTTGGATTGGCGATTTTCTTATGAATAACTTACATATCAAGTTATGACCCTGTTCTGATGATGTTTATTAAACCACTTTTGATTTCTCTACTAGTTTATTTCTGTAATTCTAAAAAACCTTTAAAATAAAGTAATAAAAAAAAACAATATTGTAAAATACTAGTAAATAGATACCCCTTCCTTAAAAGAGTATTTTGCATACCTGATTACTTTCCAAAGTTGGTAAGCCTGAGATTGGGATGGGACAAGGGCCAGGACCAGGAAAAACAGCCAATAGAAGGAGGCAGAGTGTGTTGCAGCAATATGCAGGCAATGGTTTATTTGTTCTAGGTTATACTGTATATCTGAATGCTGAAGTTTGGCATGCCTGCAGGGGAGTAAATTTTACAGTAATAAATAGTAATATTGTCCTCTATAACATGGGTGTCTTGTCAATACAGAGGAAAATAAAAAAAAAACAATAAAACAAAACAAAAAAAAGTATAATACACGAACTACAAATGAGCAATGGATAGAATACATGGGCAATAAATGACGAATTACGTGGCAATATGAGAAAAGCATATGGTCTATTGTGACAATAAGAGTGAACCAAATTGGCACGTTTGACAATATGAGAGCAACAAAGAGGAAATCTTGACAATATTAGAGCAACAAATGGGCAATTGTGACAATACAAGGGTAACAGGTATAACAATATGAGAGCAACAAAATGGCAACCATAACAATATGAGAGCAACATGGGGTGATTGTGACATCAAGAGTGAATCAGACGAGAAAATGTGACAATATAAGAGCAAAACATTACCAATTGTGACTATATGAGTAATATTGATAATATGACCACAACAAATGGGCAACTGTGACAATGGAGGGCAACAAATGGGCATAACAAATATAAGTGCAGTGCTAATAATTATGACTGTGATTATTCATACACAATTCCAATTGCAAAGAAAAATAATTATCTCATATAGTGATCAAAATCCATAAATAAAATCCAAAAGTGTCTGCAGCGATCAAAAGTCGATTGCTTGGCTCATGATATTCAAGCAGTTCCTCCAGTGACAAACATATAGTGCCAGAACACTCACCAGACAAAAAATCAAAAACCAGCAGTGACGAGCAAAAAGTGTTACCAGAAGTTTCTTCACTGTGCTCTCCCTCAACCATTCAATGCACAGATATTGGAGTAAAACAAGCCTTGTAATGCTTTCAGTCCAAATGCTGGAAGTATGGCATGCAATGACGGCCCCGGGGTCACTTATCATACGATGTAAGCTGTGTAGAAAAGCTCACCAATAGGAGCCAGAATGGTGCTCTCACTATGTATCCCTATTCCTATACATTGTACCATTTTACCTTGATTGTCTACTGTTTTGCTGTGTGTTATGCATGTGTAAACAGCATATGGATGTTACCATCGGTATATGTCTTGTACCTGTTACTATCTAATAAACATATGGTTTTAAACCGTGACCCGTTTTTTAGACTCCATCTTGCCTCAATTAAAGTCCCATTGTTTTCCCCCTTGTTTTCACTTAGGGATGTACTCACTTTCTCACTTTTGTTGCCAGCGGTTTAGACATTAATGGCTGTTTGTTGAGTTATTTTCAGTGGGCAGCAAATTTACACTGTTATACAAGCTGTACACTCACTACTTTACATCGTAGCAAAGTGTAATTTCTTCAGTGTTGTCACATGAAAAGATATAAAAAAATATTTACAAAAATGTGAGGGGTGTACTCACTTTTGTGAGAGACTGTATAGATATACACAAATTTAAAAGAAAAGTATCACTTAAGAAATATTTTGCTCAGAATCCCATTGTGAGGAATACTCAAACAACAGTGAAGAATTCCAATTTAAGGAATGCCTCACTTCTCAATCCTCCCACATCAAACAATCCTTGTATTAATAGTTTTAAAGAAATGGTCATTAAGGACCTGGGGAAGCTAAAGTTAAAACCTCCTAGGAATAATAAGAATGGGGATAGGAATATCAAGTCTCCTAGACCAATTGTGAGCAGCATAGGTTCACTACTATCGAGGGCAGGAATATTTGGATTGTTTCTTAAGGATACAAAACAAGTTTTGAAAGATTTACGGCAAGTACAGGTTAGCAACTCCACTTATATGGTCACAGCAGATGTGGCTGCCTTATACAATAATATTGCCCATCAGTACTGTCTGAAAGCAATTTGTTTCTATTTGGATTCGGCCCTAGACATTTCTGAAGAGCAAAGGCATTTTCTTATGGAACTATTGGATTTTGCGATGTCTAAAAACTATTTTTGGTTCAATAATAAATTCTATTTGCAGATAAAAGGAATTGCTATGGGGTCTAAGTTTGCCCCTAGTCTGGCCAACCGATTTATGGCCAGATGAAAAGAGGAAATCATACATGCCAGAGATTGGCCTGAAAATACATTATACCATAGATACATTGATGATGTCCTCTTTCTATGGCAGGGGGATAAAATGTCACTGGATAATTTCATGAGCACTTTAAATACCTATACGCTAAACATAGAATTAATGAATACCTGCAGACAAGTGGAAATTCATTTTCTAGACCTCACCCTACTTAATTCAGGATTGAGCATCATCACAAAGTGCTTTTTTAAACCCACTGATAGAAATGGGTATATCCCACTAAGTAGTTGTCACCACCCAAACTGGTTAAATAATAAACCTAAAGACCAGTTCATCAGAATGAGACAGAACTGTTCCAATCTAACTGACTTGTTTGCCCAATCTTTATATATTATAAAATATATTTTTTGACCAGATTTATAGAAAAAGGGTATGATGCTAGTGATTTAGGGAACATAATATAGACAGTGGCTAATATTGATAGAGAAACCTTACTCGGAACAAAACCAAAAGAACCTCCATTGGATCATTTTTGCCCTTTTGTCACAAATTTTTCTTTGCAACATTTTCAGATAAAAAGAAGAGTAAAAAAACACAGGAATTTTAAAGAATGATTTGATTTTACCTGCACAACCCTACGTTGTATTCAAGAGGGCTCCAACTCTAAGAGTTAAATTAGCACCAAACCTAGTAGATCCCCACTTGAGACCAACACATTTTTTTGCAGATATGAAAGGTTTTTTCTCATGTAATAAGTGCGTTATTTGTAGAGAAAGGAAAACTACCATTCCTAATTTTACTCTAATACTACGCGTAAGGCCTATCATGTGGATGTGTTTATCACATGCAACATTAGATATGTTGTATACATTTTGGACTGTCCTTGTCTGAAATAATATATTTCAAGGAACACCCTTTAGCAGCCCATTTCAGAACGTTCCATAGAAGGGACGCAAGCCAGCTAAAATTTGTGGGGATTGATGTAGTCAAACCACATTGGCGAGGTAATAATAAAAAGAGGGAGGTGTCAAAAAAGGAGACACAGTGGGTGCAGGAAATTGACCTAAATGTAGATTTGGACATCAATTGTTTCTTGGACAACAGTAAATCACCATACTAAGTATTATTGTGTCTACATTCCTCCCTCTCTATCTATGACTCCACATCTACAGTTTATTTATTATTTCTTAATTTTTGTATTTTTTAGCATATATTATTATGTAATTTATAGTTACGACTTTTTATACAACCTCTATGCATTGTTTTTTTATCATGTAATATTTTAGCTTTTCATGATTTCTATATATTGAGCGTTTAGTAACCACATACACAGACTTTTTTGACCGATGGATAGACATGCCCTTTGTAGACACATGTATTTTTATGTTTAATATGTCTCATGACTACCTAGAAGTAGCGAGGCAATGGAGGTTTTTTTTTTATGTAATGGTATCTGTTTGTGATTTTCATTAGGCTTGTGTCCCCTGCTGAGGATCGTATGCGTAACTAGATCTCCCTGACAAGCAGGCTGATGCATTTCCGGTCTTCAGCAATATGGCATTAATGCCATTTCCGGTCACTTGCAAGATGGCGTTTTTTTAACTTCCGGTTCCTAAATTTGGCATCTTCTTGGTCTGTGGTTACTTAAACAGAGTAAGAACAAGATGTCAATGAGCAGGAAACGCATTGGGAGGGGCCTACACGCTGATGTCTCGGCCGCCACGTCCTCGTGTTAGGAGCGGTGGTCTTTCATGTGAGTTTCATGGCCAATGTTTCTTCATGTACATGTACTTTTAAATTTACATAGCTGGTTGGGCACTACAGAGTGGGAAGATTAATAAACCTTGGGTACTACTGTTCCAGGGAACCAATAAGTAGGAGATCTACTAAGCTGGGAAACTGATAAGCGTGAGATCTGTTGAGCAGGGATACCAATAAGTCAGGAAACTGATTAACAGGGGTACTACTGAGGCTCCAAAAACACCAAACCATGGCACAACTCTCTTCCAATTTTACATCACTTGTCCCTTGATGCCCAAAATGCCCTCTGTCTGTGACAGAGCTTAGGGGCGTCAAAGTCCTCTTCTCCCTCTTCCTCTCCTTGCCAGGCCAGGAGCAGCCACTGAGCTCTGTACACTGCTATGTATATGACGGCATGTATGTGCACAACACTGAGCCTCCTCACACTGCTAACAGCTTGCCTCTATTCCGCCTCGCGTCCCTTTATCCCTTCCCCGAATGCCTCTCCACCAATCCCTGACTGTTTTCAACGTTCCCTCGTGCCAAGCTCCGCCCGTCCGCTCCTCATTGGCTGGGAACGCGATGCAATAATAATCACCAGGTACAATGAGAAGCTCCAGAGCTGACCTCATCCCTCTCCTTGTGTACGATGCTTGAGCCAGCCCAGGATCGGTCATGGGCACTGCTGCAGCCGCCCACAGCGGCCCCAAGGCAGGCAACCTACCGGGATTTTTCCCGGTATCCCGGTAGGCCAATCTGGCCCTGTCTACGAGTCCCTCGGCCATCCGGGCATCTCCCCCCATTGACTGGCTGAGACACAGTCATGGCGCCATTGGCTCCCGCGGCTATCAATCAAAGTCAATTAGCCAATCAGGAGAGAGAGGGGGTGGAGCCGAATGGCAGCTCCATGTCTGTATGGTCACACAGAGCTGCAGCTTGGCTCGGGTGCCCCCACAGCAAGCTGCTTGGGGCTAGGAGCAGCAACGAGGGACCCAATAAGAGTCCCTGCACAGAGGAGGTAAGTATAACATGTTTTTAAACAAGACTTTATAATGACTTTAAAGAGGAAGTAAACTCAGCCCACAGAATCCATATTTATCATTGTGGATTTATCATATACTTGTAAACATTACAAAGCCCACCGTCATGTCAATTCTTCTATTTATCATTTTTCAGGTTTTATGTACATTTTTCTTACTTTATAGTCTCGCGCATGTGTGGCATTTCTTATTTTGCTGGCCAGACTGGGTGTTTGCACGGCCTGCAAGTGCCGGAGCTCTCGCTGGATTAAAATGGATGCTGCTGAGGGCCGATGACGTCGGCACGGCACCTTTGTGCAGGGTTTGACAGCCCACTGAGTGTGCCGTGAATAGGAGAAGAAAGGCGCATGCGCAAATGATGTCACTGCAGGGGACAGAGGTCGATTTCCCACAGCTGTGGGGAATATAAAACAGAGCAATATGTAAGTTAATGTAGTATGCTTTGAATGTAGAAAAGTACTTCAGGAGAGTTTACAACCACTTTAAAGTTTATGTGCGTGTAAAGGCAGGCGTCCCAATACTTTTGTTGATATAGTGTATGTTTATATATCTCAGTTCAGTTGTAGCCATCTTTCAGCTGTTGTATAGCTGAGGCTGAGGCTGCGTCAGCTTTAGGTGGGAATCACTTCATGTACAGCATTGACATGAGGCATGTTGATATCATCGTGACATGCAAGTTGACACCGTTCCACCCTTCTGTTTCAGGGAAAACTGATGGGAAGGTTCACTCCTAATTTTATAGTACAAAAGCCTGAAATTTCAGTAAGTGTATACAGACGTTTAATACTTACTGTAAAGCAATATGGGCCTCAATGGCTAATCCAGCAATGGTATCACCTCATCTTCCAGGTTCGTAATGAGCACCATACACCCTCACACAATGATGTCTCATCATCATGACAATCACATTTTACCTATAAAGACCAACTAAAGAATTTTCATGATTTTTCTCTTCAGTTCCTTCAAAAATGTATCACAAGACAGTAGAGCTAGGTCAGCCCGATATTGTGACTTGTGCATCGCATGATGCTGGTAATGGTCTGCAGATGTCAGGAAAGAGAGGATTTAGTAAATCCTGTGGCCTACAGTTTGGATGAATTAATCCATCGCAAAGAACAAGTAGTGTGTTTAATTTATCATTCATGTGCTCTTTCCACAAGTTTAATGTGCATATTTCTTTGGATTGTGGTAAAGCTAACAAACCCTAATACACTCTGGACAGCACTAGTGTACAAAACAGAACAGTCTGGATGCTATCTATATACAGGGCTGCTGTTATAAATCATGGAGCCCCATACAGCCTACCTGACAGGGCCCCCCTCCCCTGCTTGGGTAGGTGTTTGAGTGCAGGTGTCTGACCTTAAACACGGCTCCAGCCACATGAACAAACCACTCATTCATGTGGCCATAGATCCCATGTAAATGACCCCTTAATTATGTTTTTTAAATTCTTTTTTTTTACAATTGGTGATATATCAGGTGTCTAAACAGATCCCTGATTTCTCATTTTTGAGACAGAGAAAGTGATTGAGGACACAAGTACGCAATCCTTTCCTTGCAGCCTCAGCTGCTACAGAATGATTGAACAGGAAGCACTCTATACAGAGGCTCCCTGTTCATTCACAAACTGAAGCATAGTAAACTAGTAAACAGGAGGGGTGGACAGAGGGGGATCAAATCTGCAGATGAAGGAGATCTTGGACAGGAGAGGGGGTGAAAAAGCAGCAAAAGGGGAGGGGGCATCCCCTGAAACCAATCACACTGTGACTCACCCTGCAGCAGCTTACAGTCTACTGGAGGGAGAGGAGGAAAAGCCAGCTGTGCTGCAGGGAGGGGGAGAGGCTTGCACCATAAAGCTGTCTGGGGTCCCGTTGAACTGTTGGGGATGGGCTCCATACAGAAGGGCCAGTGCTACCCCCTTATCAACAGCCATGTCTATATAACTACACTTCTTATGTATCAATGCACTTTTTTTTTTTTTTTCAGTCAAGTGTGAATTTATGTATGTAGCACCCTCCAAGGTATGTGCTAGAGAGTGCATCTTTTTTGGTTTTCCTGCTTAACAGGGGGACTGTCAGGCAAACTTAAGAACTCCCTGCCTAACAGGGAGCAGTGATCCATTGATAGGGTCTGCTCAGTGTGATCAGATGCTGCTCAAGCTGTCTGCCTGTTTTACACTGGTCCAATAGGAAGGGGCACATTGGACAGTAGGAGGAAACCTGACAAATAGTAGCATGGGTGTTGATACAGCCCTGGCCAATAGCAAAGCAAGGAAGGTGCCTCAACGCATGCTGGGTGACTGTATTTATACCAAGAGAGCACGTGTGCATGGGGTCTTCGACTGGAGAGTGGGGTCCCGGAGGGAGGGGGTTTCTGCTGCTCTATCTGTACAGGCTTCCATGCGGCCTCAGGTGGTCGAACTGAGGGCCAGAGTCATAGATGCTGCAAACCAGATGTCCTGCAGAGCTGACTGGGAGGTGGCTACAACTAGAAGGATCTGTTCCTGGCTACTGTGAGTACAGACCTAAGTCTAGGGGCCTGTCCTGTCAGGGCCATCCCTTCAAGCTAGTAAAGTCAGCAGACGGGTGCCAGCTAAAGGGGATACTAGCATATTTAAAGTTGGAGTAACCCACTAATCCCTTCCCCTATCCAAGTTCTACCAATAAATAAAAAAAAAATCCCATAGACTGGTCATTGGATAATGAGCAGATGAGTGTGCACCAGGCAAAATACCCAAGCAACTGGCTGCAGGATAATCAGAGGGAGACCAAGGGAAATCTATACTCAGCGATCATTACGGGAGCAGTGCTACATTTAAATACAGAGCCACAACCATGAGCCAAGTGTTTGGCAACATTTTAAAGTAGAATTCCAGCTAAAGCCTAACTAGTCTTAAAAATTCTCCCTCCTCCTCCTCATACCTATGCAATCTAACCTGTGTAAGAAAGATGTACTGTATATACTTACTTTTTTCTGCCTACTCTGGTCTTGTAACATAATATCCCCTATGCAAGTCAGTGGCAGCTCAATGTATCTGGCGCAGAGGGTATTCACTATAGCAAAAAACAATTAAATATAATGTCAATGAATGATCAAGTCCATTAAATGATAGTCCATCAATAGGTAATAAACGTACAATATGTAAATGGCGGCAGCTATCCTCAGAGTCTAGCAGGCTCTGTATCTAGAAGAAGAAGAAGGGGAGGGCAAAAAGGAAGCGCCACCTAAATGTAGTATAACAATGATTTATTTTCACACAAGGATTAAAAAAAGTCACAAGATGCTGGAGTAAGTAAGCTCATGAAAGGTGGTAGATAAGGGGAGCCGTTCCGATCTGTCCCTTTCTTTATGCAGGCGATCCACAGGGCTGTATGATGCTGATCAGCATTTTGTGAGTTTTTTTTAATCCTTGAGTAGAGCAGACCTCACTAGCAGATCTTTCTCTCTAGTAGGCAGAGAAAAATATAGATTTGCCTGCAATCCCTCTGCCTGCCCTTGTAGCCTTGCTCCTGCTAGAACATTAAGATCTTGTTCCTGTTCGTGTTTCACGAGGTGGATTTGGGAGAACATGGCTGCTGAGTTTGGCTGATCACCCATTACTATGACTACCCTGGATCGGGAAGTGGATGTGTTTTACATTTGTCTTGTTTGCTTAGTCATGAGAGTGGCTGGGCCATTGGAGTCGGTGAGTTTGCATTGCTTCTCCCCCCTTTGAGCACGGTGGTGGCGGTTCATGGTGATCCAGTACTACATCTGCACATGTTAGCAATCATCCCAGGAGTGTGTAACAATTGTGGACTATTGAAACTACTTCTGCTGTCTTGGTGGAACTTGTACTGACTGCACTCAGACTGTATTGTGTATTAGCAGTCATGATTGCAGATTGATAGATGGTGAGGGGTTACCACCATCCTTGCGCTACTGGAATACCTTTTGCTTTTATGTTATTCACATTTATTCCATTTTACAAGATCTTGTTCCTGTTTCCAGAAGCAGCTTTCATTGCTCAATGTGATGTCATCACAATCATTCTTCCTTTATATATGACCTGGGATTACCTTCTATTACCCTTGGGATACTGATGTCCATTGATGTTTATGAGCCAAAATTGCACCCCTGAGAGATGATCTGAGAGAAGGACCACAGCTAAGGTTATCAGGGTCCAGGACCCCTGCCATACGGGAGTGAACCCCCATATTAACTACAAGCTGGCCACCCCTGTAGGGGTATTTAGCTCTGGTAAGTGCGGGCTGTATTGAGAGGGGAGCACAAGATTCCTCACCCGCACACCCACTCCGGATCACCTCAAGAAAGCACCTTATAATATATATATATTTGGACTTTGCACTTATCAACTACTTATGGACCTTTTTTTAAATTTTAAATATTAATTTAATCACCTATTGATTTATCATCAGTTTTCACCGTCCAATTTTTTCCTTGATATTTTCTTGCTGAGCCACAAGTTTGTGGATACAGTGAATCTTCCCACCTGTCACTTTAATATTTTGTTCCTTTATATTGTTGCACAACAAGTTTGTGGATTTTGCCATTTTTCACACTTGTCCCCTTAACACCAGAATTTTGTAGCATTTGCACTTTATTTGTCTATATTTAATTTATATATTTTATATATTTTTTAAATACCCACCTATACTACCATCAGAATATCTATTTCATCTTATCCAGAAAATTTTGCACCACCACTCAGCACTTTTATTTGAGCCACTTTGATATATTTATTATCAGCATCTACCTGTTTAAAATGACCACTTGTCACTTTATTGCACTATTTGCACGTGATATATATGTCCTTTGTATATACAGTTCATGTGATACTATTTATTTAATTACTTGTGATTAATATGTTGGTAGCAGGATTTGGACGACATTTTATTTACATTCTACACCTTCATTGATATAACATAGGCAGTGCCAATCACTTCACACACCCCCTAAACCTATTTACTATATATCCCTATTAGGGCTATATTCTGAAGTGGGCCGCAGCCATGGGCGTAGGAACCGGGGGGGACGGGGGGGACATATCCCCCCCAGGAAATAATGCGGGGGGGACAGGTATGGTGAAATCCCCCCCAGTTTGCGCCGGCGCAGCGGCGCTAAAAGGTACTACGAGGAAAGGAGGAAGGACTGCCAGGCGACCGACACAGCAGGAGGGCGTTCCCCATGGAGGCGTGTCAGGCCCGCCCACTCGCCCAGCCTAGCAGCAGACAGCGCGGTGCGCGGGGTGACGTTGAGGGAGTGCGTGCGCCTGCGCTGTGTGAAAGAGGACAGAGGAGAAGAAGCGGGAGCCGAGTCAGCCAGCGCCAGCAGAGGAGAGGAGGAGGACATGACATTCACAGGACACACACGAGTCGAGAATGGAGCAGCCTGCAGGCCGGGACCGTCATCATCTGAATACATCCATTTAGGTCAGTGGGGATCCTGTCCTGTTCCTGGGGGGTCCTGTCCTGTTCCTGGGGGGTCCTGTCCTGTTCCTGGGGGTCCTGTCCTGTCCTGGGGGGTCCTGTCCTGTTCCTGGGGGGTCCTGTCCTGGGGGTCCAGTCCTGTTCCTGGGGGGTCCTGTACTGTTCCTGGGGGGTCCTGTCCTGGAGGATCATGTCCTGTCCTGGAGGGTCATGTCCTGTCCTGGGGGGTCCTGTCCTGTTCCTGGTGGTCCTGTCCTGTTCCTGGGGGTCCTGTCCTGGAGCGTCATGTCCTGTCCTGGGGGGTCCTGTCCTGTTCCTGGGGGGTCCTGTCCTAGGGGGCCCGGTCCTGTTCCTGTTCCTGGGGGGTCCTGTCCTGTTCCTGGGGGGTCCTGTCCTGTTCCTGGGGGGTCCTGTCCTGGAGGGTCATGTCCTGTCCTGGGGGGTCCTGTCCTGTTCCTGGTGGTCCTGTCCTGTTCCTGGGGGTCCTGTCCTGGAGGGTCATGTCCTGTTCCTGGGGGGTCCTGTCCTGTTCCTGGTGGTCCTGTCCTGGAGGGTCATGTCCTGTCCTGGGGGGTCCTGTCCTGTTCCTGGGGGTCCGGTCCTGTTCCTGTCCTGTTCCTGGGGGGTCCTGTCCTGTTCCTGGGGGGTCCTGTCCTGGAGGGTCATGTCCCGTCCTGGAGGGTCATGTCCTGTCCTGGGGGGTCCTGTCCTGGGGGTCCGGTCCTGTTCCTGGGGGGGGGGTCCTGTCCTGTTCCTGGGGGGTCCTGTCCTGTTCCTGGGGGGTCCTGTCCTGGAGGGTCATGTCCTGTCCTGTTCCTTGGGGGTCCTGTCCATTTCCTTGGGGGGCCTGTTCCTTGGGGGGTCCTGTCCTGTCCTTGGGGGTCCTTTCTTGTTACTTGGGGGGTCCTGTTCCTTGGGGGGTCCTGTCCTTGGGGGTCCTGTTCCTTGGGGGGTCCTGTCTTATCCTGGGGGGGTCCTTTCCCGTCTTTGGGGGGTCCTGTTCTGTCCTACAAACACAGGCTGGCAGGCGGGTGGAGGGGGGCGTGCACAGCGGAGTGGCATCATGCAAGACGTCTCACCAGCATAGGGAGAGTGCGCGGCGCGCACCAAGCACCCAGCCTAGGCGGCCAGGCCTAAAGCGCATGCGGGAGTGGCGTCACATGGACAGTACTGACTGACTACCTAGCAGTCTGTCCACTGTGTGTCGGGGACCGGGACCGGACAGTGAGGAGGTGCCGGCGGCAGCGCAAGGCAAGGCACTGGCAGCAAGCCAAGCAGCAGCACCAGCACAGAGGAGTGTGACGAGGACTCTGAGGAGCCGAGGCTGAGCCAGCCACCAGGACACGAGGAGCAGGCCGGGGGCATCGGCTTAGAGGTGGCAGCCTTAGCCTGCCTGGGAGGTGAGTCACTGGAGCAGTGAGTCCACTCACTGTACATTTGCAATGCATCATACCACCCTCATACCCAACAATTGTCAATGTGGTTGACATGCTGAGCTGAAAGAATTTTACAGCTGAACAATGCTGTAAAATGCTGTCAGCATGTCAGCCCACATTGTCATTTTCAGGGTGTGAGGGTGGTATGAGATGCAAATGTGCAATGGACTCACAGTGAGTCCACTGCACATTTGCATCTCATACCACCCTCACACCCCTGAAAATGACAATGTGGGCTGACATGCTGACCGAATTTATTTTACAGCTGAGCTGAACTGCTCCACTAGTGCCACCTCTAAAACCGATGTCCCCGGGCCTGCTCCTTGTGTGCTGGCTCACTGTGTCTGGTTCCATTGCTGCGTACTGCTGCCTCGCCTTACAGGTGACTACACTAATGCTGTCCGCATGCTCTGGGCCTTCAAATATATAAACATGAAATATTTGTGACTGATGCCCATTGTCAGGAATATTTCATGTTTATGTCTTTATTTGGCCAATGTTTCACAAATGTTTCATGTTTTATGCATTTGAAGGCCCAGAGTATATTGACAACATCAGTGGAGTCACCGGTAAGGTGAGGCAGCAGCACGCAGCAGAGGAGCCAGACACAGCCAGCACGCAAGGAGCAAGCCCGGGGACATCGGTTTTAGAGGTGGCAGGTAAGGGGAGCAGTGAGTCCACTGCACATTTCCTTTCTCGTACCACCCTCATGCCCCTGAAAATGACAATGTGGACTGACCCGCTGACAGAACTTTACAGTTGAACATGGCAAACATGTATAATACATGTCTGTAAGTTTGCTATGTCCAGCTGTAAAATTCTGTCAGTGTGTCAGTCCACATTGTCATTTAATGTTTATGCTTTTAATATCCATTGTCAGGAATATTTCATGTTTATGCGTTTGTATTGAGTAAAAATGCTGTCCCCCCCAGATTTGTGTGGGTTCCTACACCCTTGGCCGCAGCCTGATCCTTAAATCTCTTTCCTTAGCACAGATTCTCTCTCCTTTTTTATACAAATCATTGTTATACTACACTTAGGTGGCGTTTCCTTTTTACCCTCCCCTTCTTCAAATTCAGTGGCAGCTGCAGGGAAATGGAGAGAGCAGCCGGCAATGGCTGAGAAAGACAGGCGCTACAACGTCACTCATGGGCTCCTATTGCCTATTCATTATAAGTGGTCTCCCCTGCAGCCGCCACTGGCTGGACCAGAGAGGGCTGAAAATAGGTAAGTATATACATCTTTCTTATACAGGTTAGTTAGTACAGGTGTTAGGAGGGAGGGAGCAAACTAACAGTTTCCGTTCTACTATTTTTGACTACTGACTTAAAGTGCCATTCAAAGCGCTGATGTATGCCACACTGGTTATCCACACTAATGTGGGTGCCTGCGTCTACGATACTCATCCAGTAATCTTGATAGTATGTGTTGTGTAGTGATGCCACACTTACAGCCCAATATGTGATGAAGGTGGAAAATGGTCTCAGCCTCAGCTCCTCCCAAGCCATGTTTCCTGCAGGTTTCCTTTAACCACTTGACCCCCAGGCCTTTTCTGGCACTTTTTGCCTAGAGAATAAAATGGTGGGTTTTGCAATTCTTTATATCACACGGTATTTGCGCAGTGCTTTTTCAAATGCATTTTTTTTTAAATACACTTAAATATATTTTATTGCAAAAAAAACACAATACACAAACCAATTTTTTGGTAAAAAATAAAAGATATTGTTACGTGGAGTAAACAAATACAAATATGTCATGCATTAAAATTGCGAACACCTGTGCAGCCCCGACAAACTACGTAAATTTTACTAACCATAGGCAAGGTTAACACTTTAATTTTACACAGGAGGTCTGGTGCTAGATACCTCACTTGTGTGGGACGATCGTTATTTGCGTGCATGCGGGACCGATGCATGCGTTCATCTTTGTACGCAAGCAAAGGGAGATGGGGCACTTTCTTTTTTTTTTCATTAAAGTGATTGTAAAGTCTAGTTTTTTCCTATTAAAATAACAAACATGTTATACTTAGATCAAATGCTTTTGATTTTTAAAAATGGCACAGTTTACATCCGGGTAACCAGGAAGTGATGTGACGTCATCACTTTCAGGTTACTATATGATAGTGCTGGGTTTTACGATCAGCCGGCGGAAGCAACGGCTGGTCGATCGGGACTCCCAATGGGATAGGAGATCCCTGTACAGCCGCAAGGAGGCTTGTTAAAGCCATTCAGTGGCTAGTTAGCCACTAGGATTGTTTTTACAAGAGAGCTAACAGCTGGCTCTAAACAAACTGTATCAAGATAATGCCAGCAGCAAACTCTAAAGGTGGCACTAAACTCTGGTTTAAGAAAAAAATCTATTTAAATATGTTTTCTTATCTCAAAATAGCCACTTCTATTGCGCCCACAAAAGGGTTTATTTACTAAAGGCAAATAGGCCATTCATTTTGCAAGGGAATTTTTCCCTATAGCTTTGTGAATGAGGTAAAGCTCTGCTGACTTCCCTCATCCAATCAAGTGCAAGCAAAAATACATTTTTTTTCCTTGCATGTGATTGCATATTTCTTGCAAAGTGAATTTACACCACATTCACAAAGCTAAGGGAAAATTCCTTTGCCAAGTAAACAGACTATTTGCCCTTAATAAATCAGCCCCAAAGTGTTGGGAAATCCAAAAGGTTAGAGTTGTCACCAGAAGAAGAGCAATCTTTCAGAAGGGAAGACTTGTGAGTTGTTTTCTCTCATTTTGCTGTTGTATCTGCAGGAGATGAAGGGAAATCCCCCTAGTGGGACAGAAAAAAATAACTTAATAGGGGTTTTAATCCTTCGATACCTCCAAAATGAAGGAATTCCTGGTTGTCATCAGAACAAGTAGGCTCATTGGAAGATTTTATTCCCCCCATTTCTCTGGTGACAGAGAATCTCAGGGATATTGGTTAAAGAGACACATAGAGAGGGTGAATGTCCTAATCCCTCTCCACGCTATCAGAAAAAAACAACATATTTAAAGCCCAACTACAGGATATTAGCAACCCCTCCCAACCTCTTCTAACCAACTGCTTGCATAAAGAACTATCCATGCTCGGCCATACCTGTCAGGCCAGGTTCATATTGAAGGGAATAGGATGTGGGTTTACCCGCATTCAATGCACATGACTGCAGAGTGTGACTGGCTTTTAATGGAGCCAGTTCACACACCTTAGGGGCGGCCGCTTTCTCCACTGGAAAAGGGTCCTGTACGTCTTTGGCTCAGTTTCAGGTCGTTATTCAGGCAAAAATTTTAACCTGATTTGCACCTGAAACAGAGAACAGAGGCACAACAACCCCCTGCTGTGAGCCTTATAGTATGAACTCAGCCTCAATATTTTACATTGATTTTCTTGAAATCACAATTTTCCTGTTGCTGGAATACTAGGTCTGTCTCTTTTCTGGGTATTTAATTGAAACCCCCTGTATCTAAATTGTAACATTTTAAATATAACCCTTTGCTTAACCACTTAAGCCCCGGAAGATTTTACCCCCTTCCTGACCAGGGCCTATTTTGCGATTTGGCACTGCGTGAATTTAACGGACAATTGCGCGGTCGTGCGACACTGTACCTAAACGAATTTGATGTCCTTTTTTTCCCACAAACAGAGCTTTCTTTTGGTGGTATTTGATCACCTGTGCAATTTTTTGATCATGCGCTATAAACAAAAAAAGAGCGTCAATTTTGCAAAAATAACAATATTTTTCACATTTTTTTTATATGAAATTCCCCCCAAATTCCCCCCAATGTAAAAATCAAAATTTATTAACATTTTAGGCCAATTTGTTTTATGCTACATATGTTTGGTAAAAAAAAATCGCAAAAAGCGTATTTTGATTGGTTTGCGCAAAAGTTATTGCGTTTACTAACTAAGGGAAAGATTTTTGTAATTTTTGTTGTTTTTTTTTTTAACGAGTAATGGCGGCGATCTGTGATTTTTTTTTTTGCGGGACTGCGACATTGCGGGGGACAGGTCGGACCCTTGACTGACATTTTTGACACTTTTGGGGTTACCAGTGACATTACTGCAGTAATCAGTGCTATACATATGCACTGTTACTGTAAAAATTACACTGGCAGTGAAGGAGTTAACTTTATTGGAGAGGGAGGGGTTAAGTGTGTCCCTAGGGGCGGGTTTCTAACTGTGATTGGATGTGGCTACTAGTGTAAGAACAGAGATCAACGGTCCTACATAGTAGAACCGTGTGATCTCCATTCTTAAACAGGGAAGAATGACAGGCGGCTTTGTTTACATTAGCCGCCTGCCTTTCTCCCGGTGTAACGGACGATCGCCAGAGGAGGGTTTACTTCCTCTTTAATGCTGGCTAGATGTGAACTAGGAAATCTGGAATTATTACCAATCACCTAATATCCAAAAATGAGGTGTTTATTGGTTTTATGCCAGACTACACAATTCTGCTTCTTTCTCCAAAATTCCTGTCTTTCTCAAGTGGGAATAGGGGCTTAACCAAACGTTTTCATTAACCACTTCCTTACCGAGTCATGTAAAATGACGTCGGCAAAGTGGTTGTCTAGATCCGGGCCGCCGTCATATGACGTCGGCCCGTTCTAGCTGCTACTGCGCGCCCCCGGCGGCGCGCAGCGGCGCGATCAGGGATGAGGCTCGTCCCTCGGACATAGCCCATCACTGATCAAGGTAAACAGCCAATAGAAATTGGCTGTTTACCACGTGATCGGCTGTGTCAATCACAGCCGATCACATGAGCGGCTCCAGCACGAGCCGCTCGTTCTCTCTGCAATGCGCGCCCCTGGGGGCGCGCAGAGCAGCGATCGGGGACGAGGCTCGTCCCTCGGACAGAGTCGATCCCCGATCTAGGTAAAGAGCCAATGAAATTGGCTCTTTACCACGTGACCGGCTGTGTCCAATCACAGCCGGTCACAAATGTCAACAGAGAACACGGTAACTAGCTGTCACCGTGTTCTCCTCCTCACACACTGATCCTATGTGAGGAGGAGAGTGTGGTAACAGCTAGTTACCAACTACAGTGCACCCCAACCACACTGATTGCCCCCCCCCCCCAATAAAGAGCTCCTGTCACTAGCCCATCAAAGTACCCGAGTACCTGTCATCAGGTACTCAGATGACAGGTACTCGGGTACTCTGATGGGCTGGTGACAGGTATTCGGGTACTCTGATGACAGGTACTCGGGTACTCTGATGACGGATACTCTGATGACAGGTACTCGGGTACTCTGACGGGTACTCGGGTACTCTGATGACGGGTACTCGGGTACTCTGATGACAGGTACTCAGGTACTCTGATGACGGGTACTCGGGTACTCTGATGACAGGTACTCGGGTACTCTGATGACAGGTACTCGAGTACTCTGATGACGGGTACTCGGGTACTCTGATGACGGGTACTCGGGTACTCTGACAGGTACTTGGGTACTCTGATGACAGGTACTCGGGTACTCTGATGACGGGTACTCGGGTACTCTGATGACAGGTACTCGGGTACTCTGATGACGGGTACTCGGGTACTCTGATGACAGGTACTCGGGTACTCTGATGACAGGTACTCGGGTACTTTGAGTACCTGTCAACGGAGTACCCGTCATCAGAGTACCTGAGTACCTGTCACCTACCCATCAGAGTACCCGAGTACCTTCCACCTGCTCATCAGAGTACCTGACGCCTGAATTACCCAAGTACTTGCCGCCTGCTCATCAGTACCCATCACTACTCATCAGTACTCATCAGTACCTATCACGTATCAGTACTGATCATCAGTACCCATCAGTACAGTATCACCTATCACCTATCAGTCAGTGAGTACTACTCATCAGTACCTATCACCTGCCTGTCACCTGCCCATCAGAGTACCCGAGTACCTGTCACCTGCCTATCGGAGTACCCGAGTACCTGCCACCTGCTCATCAGTACCAGAGTACCTGTCACCTGCCCAACAAAGTACCCGAGTACCTGTCACCCTTCATACAGCCACCATGTCCAAGTCCAAAAAGGTTTATATACGTCGTCCGTTTAAACCTAAATACCGGTGTTATGGTAGCAGATATCTGCCATAACCCTGGTATTTTTTTAAACGGTGGACGGTTGGCTTTCCGATAAGGGTGGTCCCAGCGGCGGATTCGCCGTGGGATCACCCTTCCGGGATGGCGGAAGAGGCGCCCCCCCCCCCTCCCGACGCGTTCCGGTCCTTTTCCCCGCTTACCGGACCGGCCGTCAGCGGGGAAAACGATCCGGTCCCGAATCCTCACAGACAGGATGTCGAGTGAGGGCAAGCTTGCCCTCACTTGACTCTATGGTCTTGGAGGACCGGAGCTACGGAAAATGTTGTTGCCTAGCAACCGGTTTAAAGGTCCTTTTTTTTTTTTTTTTCATTTTATATTATAATTATTTTTTTTTTTTTTTTCTATCTTTTAGTGTACTTGTGAGATCTGAGGACTTTTTGACCCCAGATCTCACAAAAAAGAGGTCTTGTCGTGCCTATTTCTATTACGAGGAATATTTACATTTCTTTTAATAGAAATAAAAATGATCAATTTTTTTTTTTTTTTAAACGGTGTAAAAATAAAAAATAATAAATAAAATAAATAGTAAAAAAAAAAAAAAAAAAAAATTAAAGCGCCCTGTCCCCGTTAGCTCGCGCGCAGAAGCGAATGCATACAGAAACCCCGCCCACATATGTAAACGGTGTTCAAACCACACATGTGAGGTATCGCCGCGATCGTTAGAGCAAGGGGAATAATTTGAGCCCTAGACCTCCTCTGTAACTCAAAGATGGCAACCTGTAGAAATTTTTAAATTGTCGCCTATGGGGATTTTTAAGTACCAAAGTTTGTCACCATTCCGTGAGCGTGCGCAATTTTGAAACATGACATGTTGGGTATCTATTTACTCGGCGTAACATTATCTTTCACATTATGGAAAAAAATTGGGCTAACTTTACTGGTTTCTTATTTTTTAATTAAAAAAAGTGAATTTTTTCCAAAAAAACTGCGTTTGGAAGACCGCTACGCAAATACGGTGTGATAAAAAATAGTGCAATAATCTCAATTTTATTCTCTAGGGTCTCTGCTAAAAAAAATATATAATGTTTGGGGGTTCTAAGCAGTTTTCTAGCAAAACAACTGATTTTAGCTTGTAAACACCAAATGTCAAAAATAGGCCTAGGCAAGTGGCTAGGATGCATGATGATGCTCCTTGGATGTTCGGCCCCTCTATATGGCTAGGCTGTGAAAAAGTCTCACACATGTGGTATTGCCATACTCAGGAGGAGTGGCAGAATGTATTTTGGGGTGTCATTTTTGCTGTGTACATGCTATGTGTTAGGAATATCCTATAAATTGACAACTTTGTGTAAAAAAAAAAAGTTTTCATTTTTTTCCCACATTTTCCAAAAACCTGTGGAAAAAAATGACATGTTCAAACGACCCATAATGCCTCATAGAATATACGTTGGAGTGTTTGCTTTCCAAAATGGGGTCATTTTGTGGACTTTTCCATTGTATTGGTGCTCTAGGGCCTTGAAAAGTGTGATAGGTAGTAAGAAAGTTTTATGTGTATTTATGCTCCTAGAACGCCTGAATGTGCTTCTTGGACGTGGAGTCTCTTTTTGTGGCCAGGCTGTGTAAAAGTCTCACACATGTGGTATCGCCATACTCGGAAGGAGTAGCAGAATGTATTTTTGGGTGTAATTTTTGCTGTGTACATGCTATGTGTTAGAAATAGCTTATAAATTGACAACTTTGTGGGAAAAAAAAGAAAAAAAAATTTTTTTCTTCATTTTCCCAAGAATTGTGGGAAAAAATTACAACTTCAAAAAACTCACCATGCCTCTTACTAAATACCTTGGACTGTCTACTTTACAAAAAGGGGTCATTTGGTCGGTATTTGTACTGTCCTGACATTTCAGGGCCTCAAGAAAGGAGATAGGCAGTCAGTACATCTGGTGTGATCAATTTTCAGTAATTGGTACCATAGCTTCTAGACTCAATAACTTTCACACAGACTAAATAATATACACTAATTTGGGTTAATTTTACCAGAGACATGTAGCAGTATACATTTTGGCCCAAATGTATGAAGAAAAATTTATTTTTTGCAAAATTTCATAATTGAAACTAAAAAAAAGTGTTTTTTTTCCAAAATTTTTGCTCTTTTTTTGCATATATCACGAAAAAAAAAAAACCCCAGTTGTGATCAAATACCACCAAAAGAAAGCTCTATTTGTGTGAAAAAAATGATAAAAATTTTGTTTGGTTATAGTGTAGCATGACTGAGCAATTGTCATTCAAAGTGTGAGAGTGCTGAAAGCTGAAAATTGGTCTGGGCAGGAAGGGTGTCTAACTGCTCTGTATGGAAGCGGTTAAAGGATTGGCTTTCTGCTATCAAACATATTCACAAAGCCACCTATTGCGTTTCACATAAAGAAAATGCATTACAGATCATCTATATTCATTTACTGTGGCATTACAAATCTCTGACCAGCTTCTGGAATGCAGTTTTTTCCTTAATTTCCCAAGTCACAGGTATTATTACGAATCCATCCCCTCAATTAGCCCTTTTAAAGAATTTATACTAAAAATATTTCCAGCCAATTTTGTATTGTTGTCCTCCACATTCTAATAGCAGCACGGTTTACAATTACCAGCACATGGAAACAGACATTGGCTCCCAATCTATCAGAGGTTATCCATAGGGTGCACTTACAATTCTCTTATGAATGTATTTTGTCCTACTCAGATGATAGAGGATCCCGATTTCGCCTAGACTGGCAGCCATGGCTACAAATATTAAACTTAAAAACGTAAAATATTATACTTAATGTACTCATTACTACAGGGTAATATCACCTTGGACTGTACTTGGCTAGTGTGGACTACAAAAGATAACTGTATATATTCTAGTAAATTTACTTCCTTACTATTGTTTTTTTTTTTTTTTTATGTTATTTGTACTTTCGAAATATTATTTTAACTGTATCGCAACTTGATGCGTTGTTTAATCACCGTCTCAATACAATCTCTAATGGTTTATACAAAATGTATGATGGTAAATGGATATGGTTGCTTTGACTTCCATTGTTATATTCTCAACCTAATTGACTTTCTGGTTGATAATATATGAATTGTTGTAATTTAGTCGATGTGACGATATTGCTGACTTTTTTTTCTTTATGTATTGTTTTTAATTATTTCAATGACACTTATTGAATTAAAAAAAAAAAATGATCCAAGCATCCATTTTATTTACCTAAAACCACAGTCACATGACGATCGTTCTCTCTTCTTCTGTTTACTTCCTGAGGTCTTTCTTTGGGTGTCCACATCCCTGTCTGCTAGATGTGCACACCTCCTATTGGTGGAGGCAACAGTTCCAGCTGCCAGGTCCTGTCTCATAGGCTCCAGTGGCAGGAGAACTGAGGGAGCGGAGAAGGGACTACTGTCCAAGAAGATATAGGAGTTGATTTACTAAAGGCAAATAGACTGTGCACTTTTGAAAGTGCAGTTGTACTCTGCAAGTGCAGTTGCACCAAGGCTTAGTAAATGAGGTAAAGCTCCACTTTACAAACATGCAAGGAAATTTAAAAAAACAGCATTTTTTTCTTGCACATGATTGGAGGATGAAAGTCAGCAGAGCTCTCTATCATTTACTAGTGCCTGGAGCAACTGCACTTGCAAAGTGCACAGTCTATTTGCCTTTAGTAAATTAACCCCAATGAGCAGAGAAAAAAAATGTCTGCTTCTCAGAGCAGGATATTAGCTTGGCTGATAGAGGAAACTGTGACTTTGATCCATTACACCGTGGGATGGATTAGGAAGAGGTGTTTGGAATCAAGAGTGAGGAATAAAGTGATTGATGGACTATGCACTATTAAAAATGTATTTTTTTTTCCTGAAGTTGGGTTTTAACCACTTTTACACTGCTCACTGTGTTGCTACTGCGGCACAGTGGCTCGTTATCGTCTGGCGACGTAGACCTATGTCACCAGACATTCCCCTCTCTCGGCGGCCGCCAGAGTCTCGCTTCCGCTGTATTCAGTTACAGTGGGAGTCGGGCCAGGGGAGGAGCGGCGGTGATCACCGCTGCTCTTCCCCGATCGTCTGGGATCTAGTGTGGAAATCCGCCTGCTTGTGTAAACAAAGCAGGCGGATCTCCTAAATGACAGGCAGGGTCAGATTGCAGGGTTCAGCATAGCTAAACCTGCGATCTGTCCTTGTGTCACTCAGTCACCTCCCCCACCACACGTCAGTAAGCACCAGGCATACATTAACCCCTCCCTCTCCAATAAAAATTAACCCCTTCCCTGTCAGTGTCATTTTTACAGTAACAGTGCATATGTATAGCACTGATTATTGCAGTAATGTCACTGGTACCCCCAAAAGTGTCAAAAATGTCAGTCAAGGGTCCGATCTGTCCGCCGCAATGTCGCAGTGCCGCAAAAAAAATCGCAGATCGCCGCCATTACTCGTTAAAAAAAAAACACCAAAAATGACAGAAATCTTTCCCTTAGTTAGTAAACGCAATAACTTTTGCGCAAACCAATCAAAATACGCTTATTGCGATTTTTTTTACAGAAAATATGTAGCAGAAAAATTGGCCTAAAATGTTAAAAAAATTAGATTTTTACATTTTTAGGGGGGGGGGGGATTTCATATAAAAAATTTGAAAAATATTGTTATTTTTTCAAAATTGTCGCTCTTTTTTCTGTTTATAGCGCAAAAAGTAAAAATCGCACAGGTGATCAAATACCACCAAAAGAAAGCTCTATTTGTGGGAAAAATTTTTATTTAATTTGGGTACAGTGTCGCACGACCACGCAATTGTCCGTTAAATTAATGCAGTGCCGAATCGCAAAATATGGCCTGGTCGGGAATGGGGTAAAATCTTCCGGTCTTAAAGCAGTTAAAAATACGCTCACTGAGATTTTTTTTGTCAAAGACATGTAGCTAAATACATTTTGGCCTAAATATATGACAAAAATGTAATATATTGGATATTTTTTAACTGTCAAAGTAGAAAAATATTGTTATTTTTTCAAAATTGTCGCATTTTTTTATTAATATCGCAAAAAATAAAAATCGCAGAGATGATCAAATGCCACCAAATGAAAGCTCTGTTTGTTGGAAAAAAAGGACATAAATTTCGTTTGGGTATGGCGTTGCACGACCGCGCAATTTTCAGTTAAAGTCGCACAGTGCCGAATCACAAAAAGTGGCCCAGACGTAAGACAGCAAAATCCTCCGGAGGTAAAGTGGTTACGTTGAAAAGATCAAATTAGCTAAAGTGTATTTATAATATTTTTTTGTTTTTAGACTCAATATTTTTGAATGTTTCACCCTCTATCTCAGTAAGTATGGTCACCAGAACAAGTACAGGGGTGAATCTCCACTGCAAAGACATAGACACCAATAAAAACTTAATGAAGGGTCATACCCATACGTATTGTACAGTATCTTAGTCTGAAAAATTGCCTTTTCATACTCTATAATATGGTAGTAACTCTAAGAGAACATTCAATTTGGTTCTGAGTCTTAGGACCCAAAAGTGTCTCTAGTTCTGGTAAAGAAATAATTCAATCTTTTGTTCTCTTTTTTTTATCACTGTTTCCAAAAATGATATCACTATGGGAGATATAAGTAATGTAAAAGGGTGGGTACAATATTTTACATACTGCAAAATATATTTTCTTGTAGTCAATGCGTTAAACGCACAATCTTTTTCTCCCTTGATACAGTAAATTCCCCTGTACAGCGAACTCTCCCTATAACAGATGTTCATCAAAGGGATAACTGAGGAATGACACTACATTCCTCAAAGACCAATAGATTACTAACAAAGTAAATTCATGGCCACATTATAACTAGAGATGAGCAGATTGGTTCATCCAAACCAGGATCCACACGGTACAGGACAATCTGTTTCCTGAACTGGTAAAAGGGATCTTTTAGGGAACACATGGGGTAGTTGGGACTAAACAGAGGACAGACCAGCAGGCCGAAAAAAATAAAAAAAAAGTATTGATAATAAAAGTTGCAGAGCTAAGCATCTTGTGATCAGATCGATTTTTTTTACATTCATACGGAATAGAGTGAATTAGAGAAACACAGAATTCCGGCCATTAGATGGAGCTGATGATCATAGGAAATAATTATTTGTTTGCTATGATTGTCAGCTCCAGTAACTATAATGTGGTATTTTCCTGAATCACTCTATTTTGAATAAATAAAAAATATTTGCCCTGGAGAGAAAATAGCCTAATAACGTTTGTTTTTGCCAGTTGCACAGACCAAATGTACATGCAGCATGGGGCAAATAACTCTGACAATTTTTTATATATTTTTTTATAAATAAATACACCCCATAGGAATAATTGGAAGCTGGAGGACTAGACCAATGTGGTATAACCAGAAAAACTGAGGCTCCCAATCCCCCCCCCCCCCATCCCCCTTAGTCAACCAGAGGAGAAAAATAAGGTGTCAGGCTCAGGGTGGCAAATTGTGGGAGTGGTAACAGTATGTAATGCAGAGTGCAAAGGTCTATAGTATGTTACACAGAGGTCAGGAGCATGTACAATTAATGCAGAGGTCAGGAATATGTAACACAGAGCGCAGGGGTCCACAGTATTAAACACAGAGATTATAGATTAGTAGTATAAAACACGAAGAGCAGGAGTATATAACAGAGTGCAGGGGTTAGGAATACAGAATGCAGAGTTTAAGTGGTCAAGAGTATGAAACGCACAGTGCAGAGATCACAAGGGACCTTCTGCTGAATGGATGGGGCCTAGGGTAGTTTAGTTTACTTGCTAGCAAAGCTGGAAGCTGTGGGCAGTCAAATTAAAGCTGCCTACACCAAATTAAAAAAGAAAAAAAGTTTCCTCTCTGCCCAGGCCCCCCTGTTGAACTGATAGTACCTGGGTCCTATACAGGAGGGCCAGTTCTGCGCCCTTATCAACAGCCCGTGGGGTACTATTGCTCCCACTGACACCAATGATGAGGTTCCATTCTTGGCAATGACACCAATAGTGGGACATAATACATTCCACTGACACCAGCGATGAGATGCCTGAGATGACAAGGGTGGCCTCTTGCGCAATATTCATCCAAGCACCCCTGGTAGTGGAGACAGGGACTGCTAGGGCAGTGGAAGGGCGCAGGTGTTAGGAAGCTGTAGTAGTGAGCTGTAGCATGGAGACACAGAAGTCCTTCCAGTGGTGGTGTGGAATCTAGTCACAAGCCTTGTTCAGTGGCAACCAAGTAGGCAGGTGGAGAATCAGGATCAGGTTCAAGGTCAGGAACAGTCAGAAGTCAGTAATGTGCAGGAAGTGGAGACATAGTCATAAATCCAAGCCGAGGTCGGTATCATAAGCAAGCAACAGATATATCAGGCAGGGTTGATCCAAGACAGGTGTCAGATGTAGCAGGGTCAGCAACAAGGTTAGCAGACTTGAATAGCATCAGAAACACAGGAGCCGAAGTTGAAGACAATCCAGCACTAAAGACAAGCAGACTCTCAGTTTTAATAGGCTGCTGGATGCAAGAATCTGTGGATGCATGTGCACGCCTATGTGTACGCGCACATGCCCGTATGTATGTGCCAAGGTGCATGTATGTGCCAAGGAACATTTCATATCCTTTCATATTATATATTTTTTTGTTGAAATATTGCATTTCCTGTTTGAGAAAGAATAAAGATATATTAGCATTAGCATTTAGTATGACTGTTCCTTATACAATAGCCTTCAGAGGAATCTGTGGCATGGTTGGATAATAACAGGTTTGCAGGGAAATAAATTAAAGTAGTGGTCTTCTAAACACCAGTAACTTGATCATACAAAAATGGCAGGCTTGATCACAGGCCAAAAAAAGGTGATTACATACAACACATAGGAAATAAACAGTTAGTTCTTACAATACATGTGCAACAAACCAGAGAAGCTTGCTCAAAGATTTTCTGCATTTGACCCTTTTGGAAGTGTGTGAGCAGGTGCCTAGAATGTTATTGGTATATGCAGTTAGGGTTAATGTTCATTATAGCAAGGGTTAACTTGCCGTGGTGTGTCTGCCTTTTGGTCTGTGGGGCTTCTTGTAGTGGGGGTGTATATATAGTGGGAGGTTGGGCCGGGAGTTTGTTGGACATGGGAGTTAGACAGAGACAATACACATGGAAACGTAGTTGTTGCACTAATGGCGCTTTTCCACTGCATAGAACCGTACCGGCTCGGCACGCTTTTGTGCTTTTCCACTGCGGTCCTGCATGGTATAGGGTCGGAACGGTTCGGTACGGTACGGTATAGGTTTGCTTTTCCACTGCATGGAACCGAACGGTACGGTACGGTACGGCTCTGAAAAAACAGTACCTACTCGATTGTGGTTCCAACAGGTACCAAACTGGTACCATATCCCACAATCCTTTGCATGCAGTCACTACTAGCCACTGATTGGTCAGAGAATCACACCCACCCCGTTGTTATCCCACCCACTTAACTTTAGTACTACTTTAGTGGAAAAGCAAACCTATACCGTACCGTACCGAACCGTTCCGACACTATACCATGCGGTACCGCAGTGGAATAGCAAACCGGGCCAAGCAGGGCCGAGTAGAGCCGAGCCGGTACTAGCCGGTACTTGCAGTGGAAAAGTGCCATAAGAGTGGGGTTGCCCCATAGTTGGACTCTGAAATGGGACTGAGTTGAAGCCATTCCATTGCTTGTAACTAACACAACCTAAAGGTAAACACACCTCAGCACAGTCACAATACAGCGCAGTAAAAGCATAGCACTTCTAAAACAGGAGAAAGAATTTTGCCATATTTACTGATATGTGCCTCACTTATGTAACCCCTAAAGAACTGTATTGTGAAGATGCAATGGAAGCATTGGTCTCAATGTCCTAATTTCAGTAATGGATATTTTGATTTAGTAACAATGTCTGGTCTGGATTACTTGTAAAGAGGGCGAGAGAATGCTCCTACAGTAAATGGGAATAGGGAACAGACTGTATGCCTTCATGTTCACCTCCTGGGTAATGAAGAGTGAGACATAAAGGGGAAGAGGAGCAGCCAGCTGTGGAAAGGAGAGGGTGGGGGAGAGGAGACAGAGGTACTGTAGGAGGGGTGGACTAGTGGCTGTATGGTTTGTCCAGCTGAGCGGCAGGGTCCTTATATTTGGGCCCACTGTGAAATGGAACACCCCCCTCCCAAGGACCTGGCCTTGACCACGGTGTGCAAGGACTTGCAAAAAATACAGCTGCTTCCTTCCGTGCCTTCAATTCAAGAGAGTAAAGTGGAATGTGTAAAAGAGCTGGTGCAGAGAATCCACACTCAACGTGGTGTCTCTCAAAATGTCTCTATAGTCAGTAACAGGACAGGACTCAGTGGCAAGTGAAAGAACATTATTCTTCTGGTGTGGGGCCCATGTGGAAGTATTGCCTCCAGCCATGAGGAGTGCTAACTCACTCATGAAAGCAATACCAACTTGCTTACACCTGGCAAAAGTAATTATAAAAATTCTCAGCATGCTGTTACCCCATGCTATCTAGTGTTGGATGCTACCATCTCTGGTGCACTCTGTGGTTTCCTCTGTTGATCCCTATGTCACAAGACACGGAAACCAGTGAATGGGACCACAACACACAATTGAGGACTAGGCATTTGACACAGTTGGAAGTGTTAAATGCAGAATAACTTTCTATGAGTTTCCCTTTTCAATGCCAGTGATGCAAGTAGCAGAATGGGTAGGTGTTAATTGTTTGCTTTGCAGTAGTTGTTAAAGCCGCAAAAGGCTAGTGGGAAAGGCTGCAACTTTTACTAGAAAGGCTATAGATGAGTTCGGAAGGCAATGTGTATATGCGTGATTAACAGCTATCGTCCCCATTTACCGACCATGCTCAGGTCCTCAGTTGAAGTCCACGTGACGAAACGCGTCAGGACGCACGTACGTTGCTACCTAGGAGACCGAGGGGGTTGCCAGCTGATGTTCCGAAACTCGCTTTGAGCCACGGTCTGTCACATCCCTGTGGAAGGAGGCGTTTCAGCTCGCGGACGGCGAGCAGCGGTACACCCGGTCCCAGATTATTGTATATGCCTGTGCAAGTTTTATTCTATGTAAGCAGATAGATTGAGGGGGTTTCAGGGTGTTATATTTAAAATAAAGCCTAAAGCAATATTACACTATCCTCTGTTCCCTGTTGTCTGCTTGCATTTTGACTGGCTGTGATACGGTGCCTGATCCTGAGTTGGAGGAGGTAGCTAAAGGTGTTCTGGAATCACTGGAGGCGGCTCGATATCCGGGGGCAAGGGCTCATGCAGCTGATGCATACAGGCTCAGACTAATGTGAGATGTGGTGAGTGTCCATTACTAAGGGGAGCACGAAAGGTGTGGTGAAGGCTGCTGATCCTTTGTTAAGGAACACGGGTGCCTTTTAGCCGTGGAGATTACATCTTGAAAAAGTTTTTCCTGCTTAAAGATTGGACATTCTAATTTTAACCATTCATGTTATGTGGACATTAATATCATGAATCATTATCATGCTATCACATAGTATGATTAAGCGCCACTGAATGTGTTGTATACTGGACTATGACCATACACTGTGATCTGCATTTACGCATTTTTTTATATACATGCTCAGGTGTAGGCATAGACCCCTTTAATTGCTTTTCACACAACCTCCTGGTTGCCTGTAAGCACCAATGGAAGATAGGTTTTTCAGCTTCCCTCCCTCAGCAGTTCAGAGAGGCCACACCTGATGAAACAGAAGCAGCTGGGCAAATGATCTGGGCCCTCCAATGTCAGAACTAGTGTGCAGGCAGCCAGGCCATAGCTTCTTCAGAAGACACAGTTACTGTGGGTAGCACATCCTCAACTGCTATTTAGACCCTGGGCCTTGGATCCCTCCAACTGTTTGCCTGTGTTACCGGAACTACCCTGGACTTCGTTAAGAAGGACACTGTTTATAAGGATGTGTGCAAGTAGCTGCTTGTGATCTGAATTGCTTTACTAATGTAGGGGTTCTCAGCTAGATTCTCTGTTGTTGTACAGTTTTATAGAGTTGATGGTATCCAGCCACATGTTACCCTGATTGAGTTACAGAGACATTGCTGTAAAAAGTCTATGTATGTGCAGCTTTCATAATCTGTTTCATATTATTCTGTAGTGTATATAGAAAAAAGATAACACTATACTAGTGTATCTCCCCGCGCCTTGGAAAAGGTTTTAAATATAAGATAAAAATATAAAAATGTGTGTAATTAGTGAGATATAAATATAAAAATATATATTGTGTGGCAGCAGCTGTAGATTTAAAATGGATGATAGAAAAATAGCCTAGGCTATATACAGCGCTTGCCGCAGAAAAACAATTAACTTAATGTATATGAACAATGTTGAAAGGTAGCTTTACCTTTTGAAAACGTCACAGGAAGTGATGAAACGCGTCAAGGTTGTGGAACGCTCGTCAGCACGCTACTCACCACGTGGAACGCAAGCCGGAACACTCCGCTCGCCACTCTGCTAGGAGGTGTTTGTAAGCTGTTTCTTTGCCTGCAAACTTGGAGTTTGAGTCTTTCTCCGCTCTGATTTTTATGAATATTTGATGAATAAACTTTTAAAACGATAATACACTATCTGGAGCCTTTCTTTTAACCCCATATCCTGAGGATCGAGATTGGGTAAGGAGGAACCTAACCTGTATCCCACCAGGATTATACACAAAGGGGATCCCCAATCCGGCCTGAACGGCCTCCAAGCGCTGTAGGTCCTAGTGCTATACAGCACATAGGACCCAACAATTCTGGTAAGTCATTTATTTCTACCACAACCCACAGGAAAAGAGGAATCCACGTCACGAAAGTCACAAACTTTTATTTATTGAGCACGAAGCACTTTGCATCTGATCACCACTTGAAAAGACTTTATTTATTGAATTTTACATTTATTTTATTCACATATATTTATCACTACTGGAAAAGACCTATTTATCTATTTATCAATTCCTTGGAACTTTTTATTAATTTTCATGTGTTTAATTGATTTGTATTTTCACTTATACTGTAAAGATAAGTTTTCAACATTGCTCACACACATTAAGTTAATTGTTTTTCTGCAGCAAGCGCTGTATATAGCCTAGGCTATTTTTCTATCATTCTGTAGTGTATGCATGCTTTTTTCCATCCTGAACTTTTTCATTACTGGTTCTAACATTGCACATGAGAACCTGTCCTGTTACACAACCATGACCATCTTCTGTTCTGACACCTTTCCTAGACTTCTGCTGAGCTATAAATTCTGCACTATTGACTTGGCTTCGGGCAAATACTAGCATTCTCTTTGTTTGTGTTAAGCAACAGACACCCCTCTCCTCCACATTTAATTTTAGCAGCTCATCCCTGCCACATGCGATTCTGGCTACTGTATATAAGGAAAGATGTAAGAGAATGGGCTAGTGACATGAAATATGAAGTGGGCAGAAGGTGGCAATGCAGATCCAAGAGATGGATCTTGGGTGACCTTTAAAAATGTGGTGACTTGATAGGTCTGTTCTTGTGCTCCCAGGTGTTACTTATCAGAGAGTTGGATGAGGAAGTGAGTAGCGTAGACCTCCACTGCTGACTGCCTCCAACACAGTTCCACCCTCCCCCCACCTGGTTGTTCCTATACACCAGGGATCCTCAAACTACGGCCCTCCAGCTGTTGCAGAACTACACATCCCATGAGGCATTGTAAAACTCTGACATTCACAGATCTGACTAGGCATGATGGGAATTGTAGTTCCTGAACAACTGGAGGGCCATAGTTGGAAGACCCCTGCTATACACCCTAAGAGCACCCTGCTCAGAAGAACTGCTGCTGCCGGCCAGAACTATGCTGGCACAGGCAGGCAGATCAATCTGCAGAAAAGTAGTCCGACACTCAAGACTGCGTCAGCAGATCTGGTTGCAACTTCTAACAGCAGGACGGAGATGCAGAGAAAAGAAGAAAAAGATACATATTTTTTTTTGCAGCTTGATCTGCCATGATTTCTTCCCTCACCAGGCCTCTCTCCCCACCCTTTCCTTGGCCCCATGTCCTCCACCACTGCCGTTATGGCGGTAGTTATGCCAAATATTTTCTTATGTGCTTCTTAAAAAGAGTGAAGATATTGAAACTATGAACAGTCATTGAATATATGGTTCCTCCAAATATTCTACAACTTTTAATTTCCCATAAAGTTTATTAGTTGCGAAAATGAATCAGTTCCATGACGTACATCTTGATGCTCAGGGTGATCTTAATTCACTCATCTCTAGCACCGGACAAGTTAACACAGTCTGTAGAGCAGATGGAGGATGCAAATTTGCCAACAATTGTTACTCATTTGGAAGCAATGTAAAAAGAACATTCCAAAATGTAACATTGAACAAAATAATCCCTGTAAATTCTTCACTGTGGTGTGACACTTTTCAAGAAAAAGTAAAAATACTGAAGTTTATTGTTTTACAGCACTGCTATATATTATATGTATTAGCTGGATTTGTTTTCAGTCTATGTATTTTTCTTGATAAAGCATCCTACATGATATGTATGCTCCAAAAAAATAAGGTGAACGAACCCCCCTTTCTGCTGCGCTCAGATACCAAGGCTCCCCGATTGCTCTTTCCACGGGACTTTACAAATGGCGTCTCGGATGGCTACGGTCTTGCTGCCCTAAAGGACTTGGGTAGTCCAACAGTACTGCAAATATAAAACACAAAAAAGGGCACACCGACCTAGCGCATTATCCTCCATAATGGCTTTATTGTTAAAACATAAAAATGGCTACTCACAAACATAGGTGAAAATCAATCATATCAAACCCAAGAACTTGAGTATAAGGAGTAGTCCATACATGGCTCTGTGGAAGAGGCGTATGCCTTGAAACGCGTCAGCCGTCATCCAAATAGGACTATGGACAATCGTATGGACTACTTCTGATACTCAAGTTCTTGAGTTCGATATGATTGATTTTCACCTATGTTTGTGAGTAGCCATTTTTATGTTTTAACAATAAAGCCATTATTGAGGATAATGCGCTAGGTCGGTGCGCCCTTTTTTGTGTTTTATATATACATGATATGTATAACTTATTTATCCCCATGTTTGTCATCCAGGTAAGGTAAAAGAGATACTAGTTCCTGCTAAATCCAGGTTTTTATGCCATTACTCACAATGAAACCACCCCCCTCTCATTTCGAGCTTGAGCGCAGTCTCTCTGGAATCATGACAGTTCAAAGACCTGCCTCCATCTGCTTTTGAAAAACATGGAAAAACCAAAAAATACATACCCTTTATTTATACTAATTATTTAATTGTCGTAACAACACAATACTGTGTGCAGGACAGAGGCTCAGTGAAAGTGCATGGAGTTTGCATGTTCACCGTTTGCTCGCATGCATTTCCTCTGGGTACTCCAGTTTCCTGGTAGGTTCATTGGGCCCTGTCTAAATTGGCCATAGAATATGTGTATGCATGAATGTGAGATTGTGAGGCTGATTTACTAAAACTGGAGAGTGCAAAATTGGTTTTAATGCAGATCTGCACCATATTTTGCACTTTCCAGTTTTAGTAAATCAACCCCAAACACCTTAGACTTCTTGAGAGCAAAGAAGGAATGTGAACGTACAATAAAGTATATGTAAAGTGCTGTGTAAAATGTTGGCACTATATAAATACCAGAAATAAATAAATATGATAATTCTGGGATTCTTGTATTGTTTGAAATGAACATAGGGGTTGATTTACTAAAGGCAAGTAGGCTGTTTGCAAGGGATTTTTCCATTAGCTTAGTGACTAAAGTGACGTTATGCTGACTTTCATAATCCAATCATGCAAGCAAAATTTTGTTTTTTAAATTTTCCTTGCACATGATTAGGTATTCTTTGCAAAGTGAATTTTTACAGTAGTTTTTAGTGTTATCAGATACACTATTTACTATACAGATATTTCTCTTTGCTTACTGTGATGGTGATATTTTCACTATACATTGTAAAGAAAATCTGCAACAGCAACACAGGCAGCAAAAAAGTCTACACTGTTTCTAACCTTCCCCAAATCTACGTATATAAAAACTTTTTTTTTAACTGAATTATTTTGCTGCAAAATCCACATTTTTTTTAAAATTAAAGTAACTCTGTCACTGGTTTTCTTTTTTTTTCCATAAAACTTTTATTGAGATTCAGTAAATACAGAGAACTGCTCAAAGACATGGATAACTGAGTACAAACCAAGAGAACAGAAATAAAATGATAAGCGAGAAAGGCCATACAACACAGCAGAAAGAACAACCTTGTGGTTGGTCCCAGGGCTAGAACTTCAGACAATGCAAGCAAATACCAAAACAGCAAACCGTCGAGGTAATATAAGCAACCAACATGGCTGAGCAAGACATCATTGAGGTGCCACTGCGGCACAAAGAGGAGGCGAGCATTAGCCAGGTTGATGTAAGCCAGAGCCCTGGAGCACAGGGAACCTACCAAAAATGGCACAAGGGGGGGAGATAACCCAGAAGGGAAACAAATTACCTGCCCAGCTGCGGGATAAGATAGCTTGACGTGGGTATGGCCCAGAGGAGCGCCCAAATGTAGAGATAGAAAAAGAGAGCAAGGACAGGAGAGAGAAGCTAGGGGAGGAGAGAGAGAGAAAGAGAAAGAAGAAAAAAAAAGGGGGGGGGAGGGGAGGAGAACGGGGATGAGAAGACTACCTTGAAAGTCAAACAGACAACCTCTTATTAAGCGGGGGTCATAATGGTTTTCTTTTTTTAACCTCAAGTCAATGTAGGACACACTGCAGAGGACCCAGTATATTGTCACTCCTTGAAGTGTTGGCTTTCCCTTTAGGCTTGAGGAAGCCAGTTCTTTGCAATGGATCAGTGTGGAAGTGCCTAGGTGGCAAGAGAGGTAAATATTCAGTCTCATTTTTTCCTGAAAGGGTTTATTAACTGGCAGGGTCCATTCAATTACAAAATTCCAGGCCAGGCTGATAGATTTTGTAGTTTAAATAATTTTAGGGAAAATTATAGTAGTTTCTCTTTTTCCATGTTTGTAAAATACAATATTCTTTTTTTAACATGCAAGAATAGACAAAGTGTAGGTATGCTTTAAAGTTTGTATATATTGGAACATTACAGTCCCATTTAACCTCCCTGGCAGTATGATTCTTTTGGATTTTAGGTGCTGAAAGCGGTACCATTATTTTGCATGTAATTCTTGTGAATGAGCAGCCCAAACCAACTGTATACATTTATTATATATATATTATATATATATATATATATATGTATGTATGTATGTATGTATACATATATTATGTATACATATATTATATATATATATACGTATGTATATATATATATATATATATATATATATATATAATGTATACAGTTGGTTTGGGCTGCTCATTCACAAGGATTATATATATATATATATATATATATATATATATATATGTGTATATATATATATATATATATATATATACGTATATATATATATACACATATATATATGTATATATATATTTACATAAAAAGTACAGTAAAACTGCAGGAAAGGGCACTGGGGGGCAATGTATTTTGAATGGTATCAGTGTGTTTGGTGTGTTTTACATATATATGTGGTGTGGGGTGCGCTAAACAACAAATAAATAATGAATATATAACATATATCTATGTGTGAACCAAATCAACAAAAGTAAATATATATAACATATATCAATCTGTGAAGCCAATTAATAATGCAAATCAATTGGTGCATAAACATAAAAGTTCATAAGTGTCCATAAATATTTTGCAGGTGAGTAGAATTGTATTCTATCCGAATAATACGTGTATCCACCACCGAGTGAAATTCATCCTTACCAAACGGAAATAAATAAGGTGCAACTATATTTTCTTGTGCTGAAAAAATATCCAATCTCCTTGTGAACAAACTCCACGTGTAAATCACCAAGAATTAGCCTCTTACCAGATGGTAATAGGTATGCACTTGTTCAGTGAAACCACCGCCTTGCTTCCTCTTTAAAATCCTGAAGTGGGATGTAGAACCGCTCTACCTTTCTTTCTCCACTAGATGGCAATGAGTAGCAAGAAACACAGCCTCATCCTTCTTTACAAGCTCACAAAACCACCGTGTATTAAAGGAAAAAAAGGGCTAATAGTGTATTACCTTTGAGATTTATTTTACATTTGAATTTGCCGCCGGTTCCACCCCCCTGCGAACGTCACGTCACCGGAGACGGAAGCCAGGGCTCGCAGACGATCGGGAGGAAGCTCCGCCGCCGCATACCGCCCGCATACTTCGCTGGATCCCGGAGAAAAGGTAAGTAAAACCTCTACCAGGATCCAGCGATCTTCCTAGCGCTACCCCGAGTGTGGCTCGGGGTTACCGCTTTTGGCTCTAAAACATAACCCCGAGTCACGCTCGGGAATACCGCTAGGAAGGTTAAATAATGTTTGTTTGTTAAAGTGATTCTAAAAGCTCAAGTTTTTTCAAGTCAGAAACCTTCTGGGTTTAGCTCCCCCCCCCCATCCCTTTTATACTTACCTGAGCCCCATCTTGATCCAGCAATGTGCATGAGAGCAGCGGATACCAGGGGTCTCTCTCTCTCCCCATTGGCTCACATAGCACCAGAAGCCATTGGCTCTTGCTGCTGTCAATCACAGCCAGTGAGCCCATGAGAAGAGACCAGGGACGGGGCTGAGCCAAGCTCCGTGTGTAAATGGACAATGTCCAGTCACAGGAGCATGGCTCGAGCCTGTTCGATTGCCCCCATTGCAAAAGGTCTTCCTCTGGGGGCACTCAGAAGGGGGGGAGGAACTAGGACCTTTGGAAGGAACCCAAAAAGAAGAGGATCCAGGCTGTTCTGTGCAAAACCATTGCAGGTAAGTAACATGTTTGTTAAAAAAAAAAAAAATTCTAGCCTTTAGAAGAAACACTTAAATCATAAAACCAAGATCTAAACACTGCTGTAGTAGTCTAAAAAAGTTAGATAGAATGGAAAGTAGAAAATAAAGATCATTTTAACTCTTGTAGAACGTCACAAAATGTTGTTTCCAACTTGTGAAAATAGAGGAAAAAAAGTAAAAAAAAAAAAGGAAATTAATGCAGGCACCACATGTAGGGATTGTTAAGCTGCAGTAAAAAAATAGGTTCCGCTCACATCTTTGTATGTGCATTTACTCATGCACGTCCTTGGTGGACCAGCCCATTCCCCAAAGGCAAGCTAAGAAATCCCCAACCCTTTTTTGAAATTGTGCTGTGATGAATCGCATGGTGCTGTTTAACGCGTGCATAGTCATTCCGTTGTTGATGATGCGTGGGGGTGCCATTAGGAATTTAGCATCTGCTAAATTTCACTGTGGTTGTCTGCGGGTAAGTAACATGTGCGAATTTGCACCGTTCCCCACCCGCAGAAATGTAGCCTTATTGTAAATCTGGAAACAATGGGACTTTCCTCAAAAAAAAATGAATAAATGGGGTTTTTTGACAACAGATACCATACATACATTCCTGTGAAAAATCCATGAACAGTTCCGCTCACACGATTCTGAATTTATAGCTATTGTAAGGTTGACAAAAGAAAAAAGAAAAAACATCTGTGTTTCTTATGACAATAAATCAGATTCCAGCAGTTAATTTTGTAGTGCCTCACTGATTAAAGTGTTCGAAATAAGAGCTATCTGGGATATCACACTGAACACTAATAGGGAAGGGATTAACACTCGAGCTCCAGAAGATTTTACCCCCTTCATGATCATGCCGTATTTTGCTTTTCGGCACCGCGCTACGTTTTTTTTTTTTTAAATCAATTGAAGTTTTTTTTGAGAAATAAAGGCACATAAACAAAATTTTACAACAACTCCAAGACAGTCTCATAAGTATCTCAAACATGTTTCAAAAACAGCTCATGGAAGATATGATCAATACAATGATATAAATCTAGCTTGCCTCTATTGCACAAAGGCAGTTCTGCTTTGTCATAGGCCTACACCTGCATTAATCTATATAAGACACAGCCCCAACAAATATGTGCATAATACAATTCCTCTGACGTGGGAATAGATCTTATCCAATATGTAGTCTGTCTATACCCAATTCTAAAGGACTCAGACCTGGGGTATCTAGCCATGGGTCCTAAAGGGTTTCAGATTTGCGGAGACACCCCTGTGCTGCTGGATGTATTTCTCTAGTATAAGAGTTTCGCCCATACATTGTACCACTCCTTATGAGATGGGGAGTCAACAGACTTCCTATATCTAAGTATAACTCTCCGGGCATGAAAGAGAGCTCTAGCCACAGCTTCTCTAATGGGAACCGATAATTGGAAATCATCCAGGAAGTCCAGTAGACAAGTTTTGGGGTCAAGTGGGATAGAGATCTGAAATATAGCATTTATTGTACCCAAAACTCTCACCTAGTACATGTAGAGCTAGGGGCACCACCAAATTAAATGGTTCAAGCCACCATGATCCCTGGAACATTTGCAACAAGTGGGGGTATCCAAAATGCCCATTTTATGCAGCCTGACCAGAGTAAGATGTGCTCTCAGGCGTATGAATAGTTGCATGAGCTTTTGTGTCACATTAAGGGAGCACAGAGGTACTGCCTGAAGAGCTTCCTCCCATTGAGAGTTTACAAACGGTCCAAGATCTCTCTCCCATCTTTCGCCAGCTTTCAAGTGAAAGGATGTCAAAAAATAATTTAACAGCATTGCATAGCAACATGAAATAAAGCCTTTCGTGGAAACAGTTTCAACCATCATGTTGAACACAGGTGTTGGGGATTGTTGCCAGTCTACAGCCTGGCCCTGGGCCACTATAGCATGCTTGAGCTGGATATAATAGAATAGCATGGATGATGGCAGGGAGATTCTCACTTTTGACTCTTAAAAGGAACATAAAGTACAGTCTTTAAAAATAGGCTATCCCCAGCTTGCTCCACCTCGGGCCTTGTTGCACCTTTGCCAGCCCTGGGTAGCTGTCGTTCTGCCAGAGAGGACTGTAGCGGGTGAACCCTGTAACCTATTGTAATTGCCTTGCCTTATTCCAGATTTTCTGAATAAGGGCATATGTGGGCAAGAGAAGATTTGACTTAGCAAAGGCTGCTGTCTCTAGCCCGTTGGGATATCTATTGTTTTAGTAGTGTACAGAAGGATACTCATTGAAGAGTTGGGGGTAGACTGGTCTGGGCAAGAAGTAGAAGTCAACCCCTTACATAGATGCTGCAATTGCGCGACCATGTAGTATATCCATAGATTAGGCATAGCTAAGCCCCTGGCATCTTTGTGTTTTCGTAATTGTTCTAACCGCACTCTAGGTGTTTTAGTATACCACAGCAACTGATGAAAAATCAAGTTTACCTCCCGAAACATGTTCAAAGGCACAACTACTGGTGTGTTGTGTAGAAAATACAGTAATTGAGGCATACAACTCATTTTGATCAGGTTTACTTTGCCAGCTAGCGAAAGCCACAACCTGTTCCAAATTTTAAATTTATCCCTAAAGCGATTAAGCAGGGGAGCTATGTTCAGGTGACAGAAATCCACTGGCAGAGGTGTAACCTGCGTGCCTAGGTATTTAATTAGGGAGTAATAGATAAAATTGCTGCGCTAATAATAAAAGCTTAAATCAATACAATGAGATCATATAAGAAAAGCAGCTGACACAAAAGATATGAATACAATATCTCCAAAGCACAGTGAAAAAAGGTGTCGCGCTAATCTCAATAATAGCAATTAATTAGGGAGGTAACTGGGACCGGACAAGAAGGAGCAATACTTTGGGAAGGATTATTGTCCAGTAGCATAAGTGCTGAATTGTCCCAATTTATGAGTAGGCCTGGAAATTCACCAAAGTGAGTACTAGTACGCATCAGTGGCGTAGCGTGGGTTGTCAGCGCCCGGGGCAAGGCAAGTAATTTGCGCCCCCCAACCTGCGGACTTTTAGCACTCCCTGAGTCCCTTCCTACAATAGTACTGACCAGCCTGATTCCTATACTGACCCACCTGTCCACTACGCTAACCTACCTGATTCCTATACTGGCCACTACACTGACCTCTACAATGACCTACCTGTCCACGACACTGACCCTTACACTGACCTACCTGATTCCTACCTGCCCACTACACTGCCCACTACACTACACTGCCCACTGCACTGCACTACACTACACTGCCCACTACACTACACTACACACTGCACTACTTTATACATAGTCAGGGCTCTCCACTCCAGTCCAGGCTGCTCCCCTCCCCCCTCCATTCCTGCCAGTCTGCAGTCAGTGTTCTCCAGTCCAGGCTGCTCCCACCCCCCAGATGCCTGGTGTATCAGTCCAGAAACAACGGTCTCACCTCTCAACGGCTGGCCGAGTGTCACGACAACAGGGAAAGATAGATAGATGAATGATTACTGACTCTGTGACAGTGCCAGGCTGCTGACTCGCTGAGCTCTTCTGAACATGCGGCCGATTGTGAGGAGAAGTGGCACAGGCGGGGATTGGCTTGTAACATTTCCACATGCGCCGCAGCGCCATACCACCCTACGCCAATGGACAGGTGAGGCACAGTCCAGCTCCGCCCCACCATTTTCATCCATAGGGTGCCCGCTGGACATCTCCCAGCCTAAAGATGGCAGCAACCGCAGACAGTGTGTGATACTGTGTATAATGTCAGACAGAGTGACACTGCGGGATGCGCCCCCCCCAGATGTTACGCCCGGTGCGGCCGGCCCCCCCTGCACCCCCCACGCTACGCCACTGGTACGCATGGCCATTTCAAGAGAGTGCATGGTATCTACCAACATTAGCATGGTATCGCTTGCATAGAGAATGACTGTCATTTAAAAAGAGAGGATTGGCCCCGGGACTTTAAATGAGGTGAGCACATGTGGTTGGTAATAAAAAATGAATAGGCATATGTTAAAAAGTAATTGCAAACTTTATTGCAGTATATTGGAATAAGTAATAAATAATAAATAACAAGAACAATGGAGTTCCCCTTGGGGCGGGACTTTTAAGGCACTATGTAATATCAAGATACACAATTTATTTGAAAATTTTATTGAAAAAAATATATATACAAAACAAAAAAAAAAATGTTAAAATACTGGCAAGTTATACAGACATAACATACAGCAGTGAAATGCACCACAAATAGACCGCGGGTAATTGACCCGACGCGTTTCGGAGAGGAACCCCGAACTCCTTCTTCAGGGGTGCCCGCAGGAAGTGGTCTAGAAATAATTAGTATGTAAGTCATGTGTCACTTAGACAAAATTAAATACAATATAGTATTTTAACAAAATTTGCAAAGCACTTACATATTCACTGTAGAGAATGAAGAAAACTTGCCCGCCTGTAAAGGCTAAAACCAAGAGGTCAGACTGCCGCAAGGTGCCAAACTGGGATGCCGTAAAGAAGTGCTCGATGTTGGACCTAAAAGAAACCTTCTCTGTGTGTCGCAGGTGGCTGGAAAACTGCTTGCAACCCCAAATCCCCAAAAGGGGAAAGAGGGGGTAGGAATAGCTGGAACCCCCAGAAGACAGTCCTGCTGAGCAAAAACCAAATAATTACAAAAAAAATCCCCAATTTATCTGAAAACGCAATAATGGTAGTAATTGCTTTTTTTGGAAAAAATCCCAAGAACCAAAAATTAATAAAAATCAGAAAACTTGTAAAATAAGAATTGTTGTTTTGGGGGGAAAAAAGGCCATCGTCTGTTACTTAGGTAGTGAGAAACAACACAGATTAATTGTGATTGGAAAAATTGCACTACGGGATTTTGCAAGTCCCAAAACCTATGGTTGAAAATACCAGAGGAGAGATATAATGAATGTCCTCTTGTAAAAAATATGAATTCAACAAGAAATAAAAAGAAAAAAAGAACAGAGCTTGCCATCAGCATTGTAGTACATCGGCAGACTGTTTAGCAAAATTTCTCAAAAAAATATAAATACCTTAGAGTCACTTGTAACGGGCAGACAAATCCAGCTTGGCACAATAGATGTTATCTCATGCTCGGCAGTGGAACAAATGAGTCCAATGTCGGGCATGTAAGATATATAAGGAGCCTTGTCAATCAGCTGAGACTTGTCTCAGCCGAGAGACAATTGCAAACAGCTGGTTGCCTATGGGGTTCCCCGGGTCACATACGCCGGGCCTGCCCCCTGCCGGAAACATCCGGCGGAAGCTGGGCCGGCCTGTGCGTCCCACCGACACGGTGAAGGACTTCCGCCTGCGTGAGACGCAAGGCGGAGTCCACTGGGCATGCGCCTATGGCTCAAACAGAGCTAGATGGAATTGGGCTGTTGCCGCTGTTGCGGGCGCCATCTAGTGGCGTCCGCTTACCGTGCCGGGCTATTCCAGAGCAAGGATGGGAAACAAGTGTCTCCCCATCATGCAGCTTCCATCCATCGAGACATCAGAGAAGGTTTGGGTCCTATAAAAGAGTAAAATAAAGCAATAAATACCAAAAGACTGAATGCAAATGGTTGTCAACAATGCATTATCCGAGTATAATTTTAGGAATGGATATTTTTCAAAAATAAACAGTCGGCACCATAGTCGGTCAGGCTGACCTACCTGTGTACAAAGATTTAATTCGTGCATATGCTAAATTACAAGATGTTATAGAATCACTCAATATTCACCACTACATGAAATAGAATTGCAAAGCATCTAAACAACCCTCATACTAATTTCATGTCAATAATTAGAAACATTGGATAACAATAAAAATAAAAAAGAAAAAAAAAAAAGAAGAAAAGAATTGCAGAAAAAGAAAAGGGAAATGCGACACATCCAGAAAACCAGAGTCATTAGATTTCCATACCACCGGATGTGAAGCCTTCGAGGAAGGGTTTGTATGAGATCATCTCATTAAGTCCTGGTGGCTCTGTTGCTCTAAGGCGATAGATCCACCTCAGCTCGAGCTGGAGGAGGGTCTTGTTCCAATCCCCCCCTCTCGAGCTGGGGTGGACTCTATCAAGGATCAGAAACTTAATTCTGGGAAACCTCCCTGCATGTACCAAACTGGTATGACGTCCGAGAGGAAGCTCAGGGTCGCAGGTTCTCATACTTTTTATGTGCCGGCAGGCACGTTTGGTGAAATCCAGTTTTGTTTTGCCCACATAAAAGCAACCGCACCCACAGAGAAGTAAATATACCACCCCGTGGGTGCGGCAGTTGGCAAAGTGCATGGGCCTGAAAATTTGTCCATTCGGAAGAATGGGATTCTTGGTAGTGTGCATGAACTTGCAATACTTGCATGCCCCACACATGTAGGTCCCCCTGGCTTTGCAGGGGTCCCTATTTCCATGGGCAGCAAATTCGCTGTGTGTCAATTGATCCTTAAGAGCTGGAACTTTTCTATATGTAATTTGTGGAAATGCTGGGACATGTTTACCTACAATTGGGTCAAATGCAAGCATATGCCAATGTTTGGTCATAATCTTTTTGATTTCCATATGTTGCTCTGAGTACCTAACGATTAATCTGAGGGTGTGATCATCCGGTTTTTTGATTTTTGGGGCCAGTAGTGTGTTCCTGTCTGTTCCTTTGGCATTTCTATATGCCTTTTTGAGGGTTGTCGGGGAATAGCCTCTTGCTCGGAGTCTACTCCTCAGATCATTGGCAACTCCTTGAAAAACAGTGAGGTCCGTGCAATTCCGTCTGGCCCGAAGATATTCGCCAAACGGAATGGAACGCACCAGTGTCTCGGGGTGGAAGCTGGAGGCATGGAGGATGGTGTTGCCAGCAGTGGGCTTTCGAAAAAGCCCACTGTGGAGAACACCATCCTCCCCCCTGGACACCTCTACATCCAAAAAGGTAACATGGCAGGGGTCAAAGTTCATAGTAAATTTCAAATTGAACTCATTTTTGTTTAATCTGTCCATGAAAGCATTGAGTGATTCAGGTGACCCATGCCAAAGCATAAACACGTCATCGATGTATCGGACCCACAAATTAATGTGGTCCGTATACATCGATAACGCGTCGTCCCTGAGGATGGCTCGCTCCCACTCCCCCAGGTACAAATTGGCGTAGGATGGGGCACAACAAGTGCCCATCGCTACCCCCTGCACCTGGAGGTAGTGGGAGCCGTCAAACGTGAAAACATTGTGCAATAGAATAAACTGTAAACTGGACAGTATAAATTCGCCATAAGCATCTAAGTTGTTATCTTGCATCATGGTGTGTCTGACTGCTGAGAGGCCTCGATCGTGGGGAATGGAACTATAGAGTGCCTCCACATCAATCGTGACCAATAAGCAGTCAGGAGGCACCCATATATGTTCAATTTTTTGTAGAAAATGGATGGTGTCCCGTATGTAAGATGGCAGTTGTATCACGAATGGTTTCAAAAAGGAATCGACCAGTCTACTGGCATTATCCGTTAAAGACCCTCTACCTGAAATAATAGGACGCCCTGGTGGATTAGTGGCGTCCTTATGTATTTTGGGGAGGGCATAAAAGGTGGGGGTAATCGGAAATGGTGTACGGATAAAGTCCCATGTATGTTTGGAAATAATCGCATTTAAGTATGCAGAGTCAACTAGTTGATAGAATTCCAGCTGATATTTCAATACTATATCCGATGGAATTCTCCTATACCATTCCTGGTTCCCAAGGATCCTTAAACACATGGCGGCATACTGGGAATTATTCATAATCACCACGTTGCCGCCTTTGTCAGCCTGTTTGATGGTAATTGTAGGATTCGCCTTTAATTTCTCAATAGCTTGCTTTTGGTTGAAGGTGATGTTTTTGTTGGTAAATTTTTTTGTATTCAATTTTTCAATTTCTTTGGTTACTATTTTTACGAAGGCGGCAACGTGGGGATTGGAGGTATTAGGAAACCTATCTGACTTCTTTTTAAGAAGGGAGCCTGTGTTATGTTGTATCGTTTTTACCGGATCATAACCTGCCAGCAGGGAAGGCAGGTCAATGCGATCAATAAGATCGTCATTTTCCTCCAAGAGAGAAATGAGTGTCTCCAATGCAGGGTCTGGTTTAGGCTGTGCAGTCTTAGATGAATTTTCTTTATCAAACAAAATCTTAAAATTTAATTTTCGGGCAAAAAGATGTAAGTCCTTTATGAACTCAAACTTGTCTAACTTTCTGCTCGGACAAAAACTCAGACCTTTGGAGAGTATTTCAATTTCCTCTTTGGATGGATGGTAATCTGACAGGTTAACAACAGATAGATCGACATGTGGGACTTGGACAACAGGTGTGGTTGGTGAAAGGGGTGAATCAGTAACAATTAGATCGGGGCAGTTGGGGTGAGGGTCGGTGCTTGTGAATGAATTAACTCTAAAAAAGTAGTGTCCTGTAAATTAATAGTAGATGCTAGTGAGGAAAGTGCAGTGTTGGAAGTAAGATTAATATCAGTGTTAGGTTGTGTGGTTTCTTGAGGTAAGTTGGTGTCCATGTGTGGTCTCTGTGAGGCTGCTTTAAACAAAGGGAGATTAGTGCCTGAATCGCCTTGGGTGTAAGGCTTTTTAGTGAAATGTCCTATACTGTTGTCTTCTTGAAATGCACGTTTGGTGGTTCTATGTTTACTTGGACCTTGGGGGGTATTTTTAGGTCCACCCTTGGAGGGGATTGGGGGGGCGGATGGTCGTTCCCTTTGGGTGAAAGGAGATATTGAAGGTTTGGGTGTGTTCCATTTGTAAGCCTTTTTCTGACCAAAGGCTATGGAGTCACGACCGAATTTTTGTTGTTTTTTGATAAGGATATTGCGGTTGTATACTTCCAAGTGTTCCTTCAACTGTTTTTCCTTAATTGGAAAAAGTTTGTGGGACTTGTATTTTTGAATTTTTTCACATAGATTCTTAATTTCTAAGTCTAATTGGGAGGTGCGGATAGTATACTCTCCAATAAGGAGTGTCATAAGATTGGCTGAACACTCACTGAGAGTATTCTCCCACTTGGTCTTAAAGTCTGCGCTGAGGTCCTCCAACATTGGAAAGACCTGCATCCTAAGACCAATTGGGTTAATTTTATTTTTTAAATAATCTTGGAATGTTTTGACATGCCAAAAATAGGCAGACTTTTTTTCCAGAGATTTAGATAACTGAAAAAATAAGGCCGATAAGTCTACATCCGCATATTCCCTATCTCCGAACTCTTTTAGGTATTTTGCCATGAGTGATTCCCACTCGTCCCCTACGTAGGTGGACATGTTGATATACCCCTTACAAGGAGATCTCGCAGTGCCAAAGAAAAAATTGAAAATTATAGGTATGAAAAAGAAAGAATATTGAGGAAGTTGTAATCAAGCAATGTACAAATTGATCCCAAAAACACTTATATATGAAAAAAACTGTTCTATACAGTCAAAAATGTCAAAAATAAGGAAATATCAACAGATATATATTCAAAAGTAGGGAGGACACCACATGAATCGAAAACGGGGAGTGGTATTTGCTACCTGGTATGAGTTAAAGAAACTTTGATTCATGTGGGGTGGTCCCTTGAGTGCCACATCCCAAATAAAGATACAAGAACAATGGAGTTCCCCTTGGGGCGGGACTTTTAAGGCACTATGTAATATCAAGATACACAATTTATTTGAAAATTTTATTGAAAAAAATATATATACAAAACAAAAAAAAAAAAAATGTTAAAATACTGGCAAGTTATACAGACATAACATACAGCAGTGAAATGCACCACAAATAGACCGCGGGTAATTGACCCGACGCGTTTCGGAGAGGAACCCCGAACTCCTTCTTCAGGGGTGCCCGCAGGAAGTGGTCTAGAAATAATTAGTATGTAAGTCATGTGTCACTTAGACAAAATTAAATACAATATAGTATTTTAACAAAATTTGCAAAGCACTTACATATTCACTGTAGAGAATGAAGAAAACTTGCCCGCCTGTAAAGGCTAAAACCAAGAGGTCAGACTGCCGCAAGGTGCCAAACTGGGATGCCGTAAAGAAGTGCTCGATGTTGGACCTAAAAGAAACCTTCTCTGTGTGTCGCAGGTGGCTGGAAAACTGCTTGCAACCCCAAATCCCCAAAAGGGGAAAGAGGGGGTAGGAATAGCTGGAACCCCCAGAAGACAGTCCTGCTGAGCAAAAACCAAATAATTACAAAAAAAATCCCCAATTTATCTGAAAACGCAATAATGGTAGTAATTGCTTTTTTTGGAAAAAATCCCAAGAACCAAAAATTAATAAAAATCAGAAAACTTGTAAAATAAGAATTGTTGTTTTGGGGGGAAAAAAGGCCATCGTCTGTTACTTAGGTAGTGAGAAACAACACAGATTAATTGTGATTGGAAAAATTGCACTACGGGATTTTGCAAGTCCCAAAACCTATGGTTGAAAATACCAGAGGAGAGATATAATGAATGTCCTCTTGTAAAAAATATGAATTCAACAAGAAATAAAAAGAAAAAAAGAACAGAGCTTGCCATCAGCATTGTAGTACATCGGCAGACTGTTTAGCAAAATTTCTCAAAAAAATATAAATACCTTAGAGTCACTTGTAACGGGCAGACAAATCCAGCTTGGCACAATAGATGTTATCTCATGCTCGGCAGTGGAACAAATGAGTCCAATGTCGGGCATGTAAGATATATAAGGAGCCTTGTCAATCAGCTGAGACTTGTCTCAGCCGAGAGACAATTGCAAACAGCTGGTTGCCTATGGGGTTCCCCGGGTCACATACGCCGGGCCTGCCCCCTGCCGGAAACATCCGGCGGAAGCTGGGCCGGCCTGTGCGTCCCACCGACACGGTGAAGGACTTCCGCCTGCGTGAGACGCAAGGCGGAGTCCACTGGGCATGCGCCTATGGCTCAAACAGAGCTAGATGGAATTGGGCTGTTGCCGCTGTTGCGGGCGCCATCTAGTGGCGTCCGCTTACCGTGCCGGGCTATTCCAGAGCAAGGATGGGAAACAAGTGTCTCCCCATCATGCAGCTTCCATCCATCGAGACATCAGAGAAGGTTTGGGTCCTATAAAAGAGTAAAATAAAGCAATAAATACCAAAAGACTGAATGCAAATGGTTGTCAACAATGCATTATCCGAGTATAATTTTAGGAATGGATATTTTTCAAAAATAAACAGTCGGCACCATAGTCGGTCAGGCTGACCTACCTGTGTACAAAGATTTAATTCGTGCATATGCTAAATTGCAAGATGTTATAGAATCACTCAATATTCACCACTACATGAAATAGAATTGCAAAGCATCTAAACAACCCTCATACTAATTTCATGTCAATAATTAGAAACATTGGATAACAATAAAAATAAAAAAGAAAAAAAAAAAGAAGAAAAGAATTGCAGAAAAAGAAAAGGGAAATGCGACACATCCAGAAAACCAGAGTCATTAGATTTCCATACCACCGGATGTGAAGCCTTCGAGGAAGGGTTTGTATGAGATCATCTCATTAAGTCCTGGTGGCTCTGTTGCTCTAAGGCGATAGATCCACCTCAGCTCGAGCTGGAGGAGGGTCTTGTTCCAATCCCCCCCTCTCGAGCTGGGGTGGACTCTATCAAGGATCAGAAACTTAATTCTGGGAAACCTCCCTGCATGTACCAAACTGGTATGACGTCCGAGAGGAAGCTCAGGGTCGCAGGTTCTCATACTTTTTATGTGCCGGCAGGCACGTTTGGTGAAATCCAGTTTTGTTTTGCCCACATAAAAGCAACCGCACCCACAGAGAAGTAAATATACCACCCCGTGGGTGCGGCAGTTGGCAAAGTGCATGGGCCTGAAAATTTGTCCATTCGGAAGAATGGGATTCTTGGTAGTGTGCATGAACTTGCAATACTTGCATGCCCCACACATGTAGGTCCCCCTGGCTTTGCAGGGGTCCCTATTTCCATGGGCAGCAAATTCGCTGTGTGTCAATTGATCCTTAAGAGCTGCATTGGAGACACTCATTTCTCTCTTGGAGGAAAATGACGATCTTATTGATCGCATTGACCTGCCTTCCCTGCTGGCAGGTTATGATCCGGTAAAAACGATACAACATAACACAGGCTCCCTTCTTAAAAAGAAGTCAGATAGGTTTCCTAATACCTCCAATCCCCACGTTGCCGCCTTCGTAAAAATAGTAACCAAAGAAATTGAAAAATTGAATACAAAAAAATTTACCAACAAAAACATCACCTTCAACCAAAAGCAAGCTATTGAGAAATTAAAGGCGAATCCTACAATTACCATCAAACAGGCTGACAAAGGCGGCAACGTGGTGATTATGAATAATTCCCAGTATGCCGCCATGTGTTTAAGGATCCTTGGGAACCAGGAATGGTATAGGAGAATTCCATCGGATATAGTATTGAAATATCAGCTGGAATTCTATCAACTAGTTGACTCTGCATACTTAAATGCGATTATTTCCAAACATACATGGGACTTTATCCGTACACCATTTCCGATTACCCCCACCTTTTATGCCCTCCCCTAAATACATAAGGACGCCACTAATCCACCAGGGCGTCCTATTATTTCAGGTAGAGGGTCTTTAACGGATAATGCCAGTAGACTGGTCGATTCCTTTTTGAAACCATTCGTGATACAACTGCCATCTTACATACGGGACACCATCCATTTTCTACAAAAAATTGAACATATATGGGTGCCTCCTGACTGCTTATTGGTCACGATTGATGTGGAGGCACTCTATAGTTCCATTCCCCACGATCGAGGCCTCTCAGCAGTCAGACACACCATGATGCAAGATAACAACTTAGATGCTTATGGCGAATTTATACTGTCCAGTTTACAGTTTATTCTATTGCACAATGTTTTCACGTTTGACGGCTCCCACTACCTCCAGGTGCAGGGCGTAGCGATGGGCACTTGTTGTGCCCCATCCTACGCCAATTTGTACCTGGGGGAGTGGGAGCGAGCCATCCTCAGGGACGACGCGTTATCGATGTATACGGACCACATTAATTTGTGGGTCCGATACATCGATGACGTGTTTATGCTTTGGCATGGGTCACCTGAATCACTCAATGCTTTCATGGACAGATTAAACAAAAATGAGTTCAATTTGAAATTTACTATGAACTTTGACCCCTGCCATGTTACCTTTTTGGATGTAGAGGTGTCCAGGGGGGAGGATGGTGTTCTCCACAGTGGGCTTTTTCGAAAGCCCACTGCTGGCAACACCATCCTCCATGCCTCCAGCTTCCACCCCGAGACACTGGTGCGTTCCATTCCGTTTGGCGAATATCTTCGGGCCAGACGGAATTGCACGGACCTCACTGTTTTTCAAGGAGTTGCCAATGATCTGAGGAGTAGACTCCGAGCAAGAGGCTATTCCCCGACAACCCTCAAAAAGGCATATAGAAATGCCAAAGGAACAGACAGGAACACACTACTGGCCCCAAAAATCAAAAAACCGGATGATCACACCCTCAGATTAATCGTTAGGTACTCAGAGCAACATATGGAAATCAAAAAGATTATGACCAAACATTGGCATATGCTTGCATTTGACCCAATTGTAGGTAAACATGTCCCAGCATTTCCACAAATTACATATAGAAAAGTTCCAGCTCTTAAGGATCAATTGACACACAGCGAATTTGCTGCCCATGGAAATAGGGACCCCTGCAAAGCCAGGGGGACCTACATGTGTGGGGCATGCAAGTATTGCAAGTTCATGCACACTACCAAGAATCCCATTCTTCCGAATGGACAAATTTTCAGGCCCATGCACTTTGCCAACTGCCGCACCCACGGGGTGGTATATTTACTTCTCTGTGGGTGCGGTTGCTTTTATGTGGGCAAAACAAAACTGGATTTCACCAAACGTGCCTGCCGGCACATAAAAAGTATGAGAACCTGCGACCCTGAGCTTCCTCTCGGACGTCATACCAGTTTGGTACATGCAGGGAGGTTTCCCAGAATTAAGTTTCTGATCCTTGATAGAGTCCACCCCAGCTCGAGAGGGGGGGATTGGAACAAGACCCTCCTCCAGCTCGAGCTGAGGTGGATCTATCGCCTTAGAGCAACAGAGCCACCAGGACTTAATGAGATGATCTCATACAAACCCTTCCTCGAAGGCTTCACATCCGGTGGTATGGAAATCTAATGACTCTGGTTTTCTGGATGTGTCGCATTTCCCTTTTCTTTTTCTGCAATTCTTTTCTTCTTTTTTTTTTCTTTTTTATTTTTATTGTTATCCAATGTTTCTAATTATTGACATGAAATTAGTATGAGGGTTGTTTAGATGCTTTGCAATTCTATTTCATGTAGTGGTGAATATTGAGTGATTCTATAACATCTTGTAATTTAGCATATGCACGAATTAAATCTTTGTACACAGGTAGGTCAGCCTGACCGACTATGGTGCCGACTGTTTATTTTTGAAAAATATCCATTCCTAAAATTATACTCGGATAATGCATTGTTGACAACCATTTGCATTCAGTCTTTTGGTATTTATTGCTTTATTTTACTCTTTTATAGGACCCAAACCTTCTCTGATGTCTCGATGGATGGAAGCTGCATGATGGGGAGACACTTGTTTCCCATCCTTGCTCTGGAATAGCCCGGCACGGTAAGCGGACGCCACTAGATGGCGCCCGCAACAGCGGCAACAGCCCAATTCCATCTAGCTCTGTTTGAGCCATAGGCGCATGCCCAGTGGACTCCGCCTTGCGTCTCACGCAGGCGGAAGTCCTTCACCGTGTCGGTGGGACGCACAGGCCGGCCCAGCTTCCGCCGGATGTTTCCGGCAGGGGGCAGGCCCGGCGTATGTGACCCGGGGAACCCCATAGGCAACCAGCTGTTTGCAATTGTCTCTCGGCTGAGACAAGTCTCAGCTGATTGACAAGGCTCCTTATATATCTTACATGCCCGACATTGGACTCATTTGTTCCACTGCCGAGCATGAGATAACATCTATTGTGCCAAGCTGGATTTGTCTGCCCGTTACAAGTGACTCTAAGGTATTTATATTTTTTTGAGAAATTTTGCTAAACAGTCTGCCGATGTACTACAATGCTGATGGCAAGCTCTGTTCTTTTTTTCTTTTTATTTCTTGTTGAATTCATATTTTTTACAAGAGGACATTCATTATATCTCTCCTCTGGTATTTTCAACCATAGGTTTTGGGACTTGCAAAATCCCGTAGTGCAATTTTTCCAATCACAATTAATCTGTGTTGTTTCTCACTACCTAAGTAACAGACGATGGCCTTTTTTCCCCCCAAAACAACAATTCTTATTTTACAAGTTTTCTGATTTTTATTAATTTTTGGTTCTTGGGATTTTTTCCAAAAAAAGCAATTACTACCATTATTGCGTTTTCAGATAAATTGGGGATTTTTTTTGTAATTATTTGGTTTTTGCTCAGCAGGACTGTCTTCTGGGGGTTCCAGCTATTCCTACCCCCTCTTTCCCCTTTTGGGGATTTGGGGTTGCAAGCAGTTTTCCAGCCACCTGCGACACACAGAGAAGGTTTCTTTTAGGTCCAACATCGAGCACTTCTTTACGGCATCCCAGTTTGGCACCTTGCGGCAGTCTGACCTCTTGGTTTTAGCCTTTACAGGCGGGCAAGTTTTCTTCATTCTCTACAGTGAATATGTAAGTGCTTTGCAAATTTTGTTAAAATACTATATTGTATTTAATTTTGTCTAAGTGACACATGACTTACATACTAATTATTTCTAGACCACTTCCTGCGGGCACCCCTGAAGAAGGAGTTCGGGGTTCCTCTCCGAAACGCGTCGGGTCAATTACCCGCGGTCTATTTGTGGTGCATTTCACTGCTGTATGTTATGTCTGTATAACTTGCCAGTATTTTAACATTTTTTTTTTTTGTTTTGTATATATATTTTTTTCAATAAAATTTTCAAATAAATTGTGTATCTTGATATTACATAGTGCCTTAAAAGTCCCGCCCCAAGGGGAACTCCATTGTTCTTGTATCTTTATTTGGGATGTGGCACTCAAGGGACCACCCCACATGAATCAAAGTTTCTTTAACTCATACCAGGTAGCAAATACCACTCCCCGTTTTCGATTCATGTGGTGTCCTCCCTACTTTTGAATATATATCTGTTGATATTTCCTTATTTTTGACATTTTTGACTGTATAGAACAGTTTTTTTCATATATAAGTGTTTTTGGGATCAATTTGTACATTGCTTGATTACAACTTCCTCAATATTCTTTCTTTTTCATACCTATAATTTTCAATTTTTTCTTTGGCACTGCGAGATCTCCTTGTAAGGGGTATATCAACATGTCCACCTACGTAGGGGACGAGTGGGAATCACTCATGGCAAAATACCTAAAAGAGTTCGGAGATAGGGAATATGCGGATGTAGACTTATCGGCCTTATTTTTTCAGTTATCTAAATCTCTGGAAAAAAAGTCTGCCTATTTTTGGCATGTCAAAACATTCCAAGATTATATAAAAAAATAAAATTAACCCAATTGGTCTTAGGATGCAGGTCTTTCCAATGTTGGAGGACCTCAGCGCAGACTTTAAGACCAAGTGGGAGAATACTCTCAGTGAGTGTTCAGCCAATCTTATGACACTCCTTATTGGAGAGTATACTATCCGCACCTCCCAATTAGACTTAGAAATTAAGAATCTATGTGAAAAAATTCAAAAATACAAGTCCCACAAACTTTTTCCAATTAAGGAAAAACAGTTGAAGGAACACTTGGAAGTATACAACCGCAATATCCTTATCAAAAAACAACAAAAATTCGGTCGTGACTCCATAGCCTTTGGTCAGAAAAAGGCTTACAAATGGAACACACCCAAACCTTCAATATCTCCTTTCACCCAAAGGGAACGACCATCCGCCCCCCCAATCCCCTCCAAGGGTGGACCTAAAAATACCCCCCAAGGTCCAAGTAAACATAGAACCACCAAACGTGCATTTCAAGAAGACAACAGTATAGGACATTTCACTAAAAAGCCTTACACCCAAGGCGATTCAGGCACTAATCTCCCTTTGTTTAAAGCAGCCTCACAGAGACCACACATGGACACCAACTTACCTCAAGAAACCACACAACCTAACACTGATATTAATCTTACTTCCAACACTGCACTTTCCTCACTAGCATCTACTATTAATTTACAGGACACTACTTTTTTAGAGTTAATTCATTCACAAGCACCGACCCTCACCCCAACTGCCCCGATCTAATTGTTACTGATTCACCCCTTTCACCAACCACACCTGTTGTCCAAGTCCCACATGTCGATCTATCTGTTGTTAACCTGTCAGATTACCATCCATCCAAAGAGGAAATTGAAATACTCTCCAAAGGTCTGAGTTTTTGTCCGAGCAGAAAGTTAGACAAGTTTGAGTTCATAAAGGACTTACATCTTTTTGCCCGAAAATTAAATTTTAAGATTTTGTTTGATAAAGAAAATTCATCTAAGACTGCACAGCCTAAACCAGACCCTGCATTGGAGACACTCATTTCTCTCTTGGAGGAAAATGACGATCTTATTGATCGCATTGACCTGCCTTCCCTGCTGGCAGGTTATGATCCGGTAAAAACGATACAACATAACACAGGCTCCCTTCTTAAAAAGAAGTCAGATAGGTTTCCTAATACCTCCAATCCCCACGTTGCCGCCTTCGTAAAAATAGTAACCAAAGAAATTGAAAAATTGAATACAAAAAAATTTACCAACAAAAACATCACCTTCAACCAAAAGCAAGCTATTGAGAAATTAAAGGCGAATCCTACAATTACCATCAAACAGGCTGACAAAGGCGGCAACGTGGTGATTATGAATAATTCCCAGTATGCCGCCATGTGTTTAAGGATCCTTGGGAACCAGGAATGGTATAGGAGAATTCCATCGGATATAGTATTGAAATATCAGCTGGAATTCTATCAACTAGTTGACTCTGCATACTTAAATGCGATTATTTCCAAACATACATGGGACTTTATCCGTACACCATTTCCGATTACCCCCACCTTTTATGCCCTCCCCAAAATACATAAGGACGCCACTAATCCACCAGGGCGTCCTATTATTTCAGGTAGAGGGTCTTTAACGGATAATGCCAGTAGACTGGTCGATTCCTTTTTGAAACCATTCGTGATACAACTGCCATCTTACATACGGGACACCATCCATTTTCTACAAAAAATTGAACATATATGGGTGCCTCCTGACTGCTTATTGGTCACGATTGATGTGGAGGCACTCTATAGTTCCATTCCCCACGATCGAGGCCTCTCAGCAGTCAGACACACCATGATGCAAGATAACAACTTAGATGCTTATGGCGAATTTATACTGTCCAGTTTACAGTTTATTCTATTGCACAATGTTTTCACGTTTGACGGCTCCCACTACCTCCAGGTGCAGGGCGTAGCGATGGGCACTTGTTGTGCCCCATCCTACGCCAATTTGTACCTGGGGGAGTGGGAGCGAGCCATCCTCAGGGACGACGCGTTATCGATGTATACGGACCACATTAATTTGTGGGTCCGATACATCGATGACGTGTTTATGCTTTGGCATGGGTCACCTGAATCACTCAATGCTTTCATGGACAGATTAAACAAAAATGAGTTCAATTTGAAATTTACTATGAACTTTGACCCCTGCCATGTTACCTTTTTGGATGTAGAGGTGTCCAGGGGGGAGGATGGTGTTCTCCACAGTGGGCTTTTTCGAAAGCCCACTGCTGGCAACACCATCCTCCATGCCTCCAGCTTCCACCCCGAGACACTGGTGCGTTCCATTCCGTTTGGCGAATATCTTCGGGCCAGACGGAATTGCACGGTCCTCACTGTTTTTCAAGGAGTTGCCAATGATCTGAGGAGTAGACTCCGAGCAAGAGGCTATTCCCCGACAACCCTCAAAAAGGCATATAGAAATGCCAAAGGAACAGACAGGAACACACTACTGGCCCCAAAAATCAAAAAACCGGATGATCACACCCTCAGATTAATCGTTAGGTACTCAGAGCAACATATGGAAATCAAAAAGATTATGACCAAACATTGGCATATGCTTGCATTTGACCCAATTGTAGGTAAACATGTCCCAGCATTTCCACAAATTACATATAGAAAAGTTCCAGCTCTTAAGGATCAATTGACACACAGCGAATTTGCTGCCCATGGAAATAGGGACCCCTGCAAAGCCAGGGGGACCTACATGTGTGGGGCATGCAAGTATTGCAAGTTCATGCACACTACCAAGAATCCCATTCTTCCGAATGGACAAATTTTCAGGCCCATGCACTTTGCCAACTGCCGCACCCACGGGGTGGTATATTTACTTCTCTGTGGGTGCGGTTGCTTTTATGTGGGCAAAACAAAACTGGATTTCACCAAACGTGCCTGCCGGCACATAAAAAGTATGAGAACCTGCGACCCTGAGCTTCCTCTCGGACGTCATACCAGTTTGGTACATGCAGGGAGGTTTCCCAGAATTAAGTTTCTGATCCTTGATAGAGTCCACCCCAGCTCGAGAGGGGGGGATTGGAACAAGACCCTCCTCCAGCTCGAGCTGAGGTGGATCTATCGCCTTAGAGCAACAGAGCCACCAGGACTTAATGAGATGATCTCATACAAACCCTTCCTCGAAGGCTTCACATCCGGTGGTATGGAAATCTAATGACTCTGGTTTTCTGGATGTGTCGCATTTCCCTTTTCTTTTTCTGCAATTCTTTTCTTCTTTTTTTTTTCTTTTTTATTTTTATTGTTATCCAATGTTTCTAATTATTGACATGAAATTAGTATGAGGGTTGTTTAGATGCTTTGCAATTCTATTTCATGTAGTGGTGAATATTGAGTGATTCTATAACATCTTGTAATTTAGCATATGCACGAATTAAATCTTTGTACACAGGTAGGTCAGCCTGACCGACTATGGTGCCGACTGTTTATTTTTGAAAAATATCCATTCCTAAAATTATACTCGGATAATGCATTGTTGACAACCATTTGCATTCAGTCTTTTGGTATTTATTGCTTTATTTTACTCTTTTATAGGACCCAAACCTTCTCTGATGTCTCGATGGATGGAAGCTGCATGATGGGGAGACACTTGTTTCCCATCCTTGCTCTGGAATAGCCCGGCACGGTAAGCGGACGCCACTAGATGGCGCCCGCAACAGCGGCAACAGCCCAATTCCATCTAGCTCTGTTTGAGCCATAGGCGCATGCCCAGTGGACTCCGCCTTGCGTCTCACGCAGGCGGAAGTCCTTCACCGTGTCGGTGGGACGCACAGGCCGGCCCAGCTTCCGCCGGATGTTTCCGGCAGGGGGCAGGCCCGGCGTATGTGACCCGGGGAACCCCATAGGCAACCAGCTGTTTGCAATTGTCTCTCGGCTGAGACAAGTCTCAGCTGATTGACAAGGCTCCTTATATATCTTACATGCCCGACATTGGACTCATTTGTTCCACTGCCGAGCATGAGATAACATCTATTGTGCCAAGCTGGATTTGTCTGCCCGTTACAAGTGACTCTAAGGTATTTATATTTTTTTGAGAAATTTTGCTAAACAGTCTGCCGATGTACTACAATGCTGATGGCAAGCTCTGTTCTTTTTTTCTTTTTATTTCTTGTTGAATTCATATTTTTTACAAGAGGACATTCATTATATCTCTCCTCTGGTATTTTCAACCATAGGTTTTGGGACTTGCAAAATCCCGTAGTGCAATTTTTCCAATCACAATTAATCTGTGTTGTTTCTCACTACCTAAGTAACAGACGATGGCCTTTTTTCCCCCCAAAACAACAATTCTTATTTTACAAGTTTTCTGATTTTTATTAATTTTTGGTTCTTGGGATTTTTTCCAAAAAAAGCAATTACTACCATTATTGCGTTTTCAGATAAATTGGGGATTTTTTTTGTAATTATTTGGTTTTTGCTCAGCAGGACTGTCTTCTGGGGGTTCCAGCTATTCCTACCCCCTCTTTCCCCTTTTGGGGATTTGGGGTTGCAAGCAGTTTTCCAGCCACCTGCGACACACAGAGAAGGTTTCTTTTAGGTCCAACATCGAGCACTTCTTTACGGCATCCCAGTTTGGCACCTTGCGGCAGTCTGACCTCTTGGTTTTAGCCTTTACAGGCGGGCAAGTTTTCTTCATTCTCTACAGTGAATATGTAAGTGCTTTGCAAATTTTGTTTAAATACTATATTGTATTTAATTTTGTCTAAGTGACACATGACTTACATACTAATTATTTCTAGACCACTTCCTGCGGGCACCCCTGAAGAAGGAGTTCGGGGTTCCTCTCCGAAACGCGTCGGGTCAATTACCCGCGGTCTATTTGTGGTGCATTTCACTGCTGTATGTTATGTCTGTATAACTTGCCAGTATTTTAACATTTTTTTTTTTGTTTTGTATATATATTTTTTTCAATAAAATTTTCAAATAAATTGTGTATCTTGATATTACATAGTGCCTTAAAAGTCCCGCCCCAAGGGGAACTCCATTGTTCTTGTATCTTTATTTGGGATGTGGCACTCAAGGGACCACCCCACATGAATCAAAGTTTCTTTAAATAATAAATAACATCATGCGCCACGAAGCACATAAAAATGCCAGACTTGTTAGTGGTATTGCAGTACAAAACACTGATAGTAAAAGATTACATGAATATATACATGAAAGTACAATGCATCTTAGTCTGACAAAAAACGTAATGTCATAACATAGTAGTGTATGATGCATCCTGGTCTCGATGTCTTTCGCAAGCTAACGCTCACTTCTTTAGAAGTAGATGCATAGGAGAAATGTCTAAAGAAAAAAACATAAATGTTGGAATACAGACTAAAAATAAAAAAGCGTTCTATAGATAATCGGGAACTCCTTAGAGGACCCAATACTCACAGGCCGGTAGGGCTGGAATCAAAAGATAGGCTTCTGCACGTTGGTGGTAGGATAGGTCTGACCCAGGAGTTGAAGGGTCCAAACGGACGGAAGCTGACAAAGAAGCACATGGGAGGTAGGCCAGAGGTGTGTGGGATAAAAATGTGTACCTTCCATATCTGTCATAAAAAGTATGAGTAATGGCAATATAAATATTAAATATTAAAATATTAAAAATAAATTACGTTGTCCTTTAGTTTGCCATAGTTAAAGCCAACTACTGTATGTTCGAGTTCTGTCTAATGGATGCAGATAAAAGCTCAATAACCAGTGAAAATAACAGTGGCGACAGCGGACAGCCCCGCCGGGTGCCCCTACCAAGTGGGAATGTAGATGAGATCCACCCTGTCTCCTGGATGGCTGCCACTGGATACAACAGTTTGACCCAAAAAGTAAATACAGGGCCAAAACTGAATTTGGATAGGATAGCCCAGAGAAATGACCACTCCAACCTATCAAAGGCCTTGGCTGCATCCAAAGACAACAGAGCCCTGTTACCCATGTCACCTGCTGTAGCCTGTAGATTGAGAAACAGTATACGAAGGTTAACAGCTGTGGATTTGTGAGTCATAAAGCCGGATTGATCCGGGGACACTGCGCTACTTTAACTGATAATTGAGTGGTCATGCAACACTGTAAAAATTTTAAATTGCGCACACTCGTGGAATGGCGACTAACTACGGTACTTAAAAATCTCCATAGGCAACGCTTTAAAATTTTTAAATGGTTACCAGTTTAGAGTTGCAGAGGAGGTATTTTGCTAGAATTACTGCTCTCGCTCTGATGATTGCAGCAATACCTCACATGTGTGATTTGAACACATTTTACACTGCCCCTTTAAGAAAATAATGATCACTTTTATTGCTGTCACAAGGAATGTACACATCCCTTGTGACAGTAATAGGCAGTGACAGGTACCCTTTATGAAAGGATCGGGGGTCTAAAAGACCCCAAACCCCTCCACTGCACTTCAAAGTATTCAAAATGCCAAGATCAGCATTTCTGAATACTTTGTATTTTTCAAAATTGGCGCCGTTGGTTTAGTGACGTTGCTTCCGGGTTACGACATCAGAGACCCGATCAAAGCCGAATCAATTGGTTCTCCGACCAGCCGGCTGGTCACTCGGGTCTCCTGGTGGGGGGCATCCCCTCCTGCTCCTTGTATCAACTGCCGAGCAGCTACTTAGCCTCATCAGTTGTTATCACCTTAAAGCCAACTGTCCGCTCTAAAAAACGGCAAGTGGTTCAATTATAAACATCAACCAAAACTAAAAATACGGTGAGATACTGTGACATAAAAAAAAAATATGAAACTTGTGTACAAAAATAGAAAAATTCAAGTCCTTTTACTATGTTGCAAAAACATCAGCTGCTTTTAAATATGTTATGGAGTCCATCCAAAAAAAAAAAAAAACAAGTTCTAAAGCCCTTGTTATATAACCGTCAGCAGAGTATGGATTTATAGTTGTGATCATCCACAGATTACCATTATATTTGTGTAACACATAAACAGCTTGCACTTGTGACTTTCCTCTACCAGATGTGCCCTCACCTGGGGGATATGACCAATGAATGGTCACTATGCACCTTTTTCCCACCATTTGTGACATTGTTGTTCCAATGGCATGGGCACCTCCAGGCTCTTATCTCTGCTTCACCTCCTCTCAATCATGCCACCATGAAAAAAAACTATACATACAGTAGTGCTTAATCTTTTTAAAACCATTCAATCTTTTTAATTTAGAAACAAATGTTGATACACTCACATTTGCAGGGTGCTATGAGTGCACCATTCTGTTAAACACATGCATCCAAATCTTACAACAGTAATGTATTCCCATGTTTGTTTACCACAATTCCTTGTGTTCACAACAGCCCATGATGTCACCGGTCTATCCTTGGGTGATTACATATGAGTGGGCACAATTAGCTGCAAGAGTTGGCATCTTTGCATTGCTTTCAATAGGGCTGTCTAGTCGCAGGTAGTCAGGGGGAACCCCTGCTAGGATTCCAACAGCTGATTGCACACAGGGTGCATTCACACTTATAGAATAGTCGCTGGAGGTGTGGTAGACTGACTACAGCAAAGACTTTGCCTATCAGCTTAAAACAGCAAATAGACGATTCATTTTTTTTCGCTCAACAGAAGGGTTGTACAAAATAAAATGGATTGATTCCCCCATACACATTCGAGTTGGATGGAAGAATCCCCCGCTGTGCCTTTGCACACCTTCCAACTTTTTGAGATGGGAATGAGGGACACCTATTAGCAAAAGTATGTAGGCATAGGACACACCCCTTGCCATGCCCCTTTAAAGGAGAGTTATACAAAACAATGATCAGTTAAACCCTACTACTATTCCTTTATACTTGCATTTGAGATTTATAAGGGGGGACTTTCCACCATTAATATGGCGCTGATCGAGTACCAAAAATCCGACAGGGCGGTTGTACAGAAGTTAAGTGGTAGATCATTTCTGTACAACCACCCTGCCTACGGACAGAAATTTGCCCAGTCCCTGCTAAACCAGACACATTTCAATCTATGTATGGCCGTTTAATACCTGTTGACAAAAGATATCAGCCTTGCATTGGCTTAAATCTCAGCCTGTTCAGCAGGGACCAGCCAAGATTTGAACCATCAATGGGCAGCCTTTAGGCCCGTACACACGTAGCGATTGTCGGCCGTAAATATTCGGCCAACGTCCGATCGGCCGATTGTCGGCTTGTTAGTATGATGCTTCCGACAACCGACTGTGACTTTTCGGCCGAACAGAATCTGTCGTGCAGGCTTTAAAATTTTTGTTGGTCAACACCAGAACGGCCGATTGTTCCTCAGTCAGTACAGAATTCGGCCGACAAACAGCAGATGAGCAAGACTGGGCATGCTCAGAGAAGAAAAAACACATGGAAAGTTAACCATCACATGACATCACTTCTGCAGTCGGCTGTTGTTGGCCGACAAAATTCGTGTGCAGTCTTTAGCACTTTTCAACCGACAGGACAGCACCGGACAAAAGACGGCCGATCGTTCGGCCGACAGTCGCTACGTGTGTACGGGGCTTTATTGTACCCAAGTTGATCCATCAATCGCCTTGGGTACAAGCAGCGTGTCAGATTTTTACATGCATTTATTGCCAGCCGCAATGCCTAAGTCAACTGAGCTATTGAATTGTGAAAAGAAGCAGGAAAGCAGAACCACTGTACATGGAGCACGGTGTGTGTTTATAATGATTCTGTTTACCGATCTCATTTGCAAACAGAAATCCTAGAAGTGTTCAGTACTGTGTACATTTGGATTCCCAGCTGCTTGGCATATAATGCCTGATAAAAAAAAAATTAAACTCTTTAGCATTTTTTTAAATGCCCCAATCATTTTTTTTAAGTTTCTTTATTTAAATTAGTAGGCAAGGAGAAGGGAACTTATACTGGAGGAGAGGGACCGACTGGCCCAGGGAACCGGCTTCCAGTCTAACTAATCTGGATAGAGGAGAATCTAAAGGGAAGATAGTTGGATATCTGTGAGGAGTGCTTTGATTACATTGCGAGATACCTATTTGGTTTCAGGTGAGCACGGATTGCATCTAGAGGTGGATACTAGGTGGCTGGATCACATAATAGGAATCACTATTTGTCCCTGAAGAAAAAGTCTTTAAGGGTTTTTGCACATATGCCCATATGCACTGTTATTTTACAGACTTTTATATTAATTGTTCTAATTTGGGAGAAGATTGTTTCTCACTTTTTCACTGTTCTTATTTGCATTTTACTTTATGCATGTTTATTCAAGATTGTGCACCCACTTTGTTTTTTATTTAATAGCTATTTTTGATATCTGAATGCACATTTGATGAAAGTTTTGAATATTTTTTTTTTCACATATTGATATGAGCATGTTGTAATATATATTTATTTACTCATTAGAACAGCGCACCACTTGACTGTTTTATATCTCCATATAGCATTGTCTCGACGTAAACAGTTATTCTTAAGGCTTTTTATACTACAATACTATATGAGCCATGAGATGTCCATTAAGCAACAGATGCCATTGTCACAATCTTTTCTATTCTGAAAAAGGTACAATTTTATTTTTATATGATTATAATGTATTCAGGTAACACGTTTTCTAAACATTTACAAGATCATTAAGTTAATTTCCCTTGTGAGGGAGCCCCAGTGGCAGGGTGAAAAACCATTTACCCCAGGGATGAATCTTGAAAGAATGTTCTAATTTATTTCTCGCTGCTTCACAGAAGAAGAGGAGGGGGTATCAGATGCAATTTTGTGTCATACTCGCAACCAGAAGCCTGCTCACAACACCTCTGGCCAGAAGCCTTATTCAAGAATAAAAGGAATATCAGACACAAATGCAATTCCAGCACTTTACTGCAACTTCATATCTTCACACAACTCCCCGTGACATATCATATTTCACATACTAGCAAAACCTTTGACGCTAACAAGAAAAGCTTAAAGTTAAAATACTCTGTAGCAGTTATTTTAGTGCAGAGTGCAAGTACATATCTTTTAAGCAATCTTCCCTTTACACCTCTTTTCCTTTGCTTGGGAGCACCACAAGTTTGGGGCCACTGCCCTATGTATACTAAATCCACAGCATTTGGCTACCAGCACCATGTCAAAAGACCTGCAGCTCAGGGTAAGGGGGATCAAGGTGCTTCCATAAGTGTACCAGTCTCTTCCCAATGACCCTTCTATAGCTCTGCCCAGTCAGACACGCTCCAAGATTTTTTTAACATTACTCACTACAGAAGACTCTGTCCAGGCCTCCAAGGCCTTGTGCCCACCACTACACGACCTGCAGAAGAAGGTCAGGGAAGACAGGGTGACGCTGGGTAAAGCTTTTCCTCAGCTGGCATTTATATGGGCACAAACTCTACCCACTTCATTACAACAGAAGGGTTTTTGTTAAAAGGGAAGTTAGGCCCTGTTTATAATTGCCCGTACCATGCCATAATGGCAAAAGAGCCATCTAGTAGCAGGCAAGCTAACTACACCTGCCAGCAGCCCTTCACAGGCAGCAGGCCTGGAGAACCATTGACTCATTAAGACTTCTCCCCAAGCCTTAGTCCAGGAGTAAATGCCTGCAGAAGGTCACCCTGAATATGTAGAGTATACCCTTTTTCTTATTGCACCACTGGCAAATAAACTCCTAGTAGTTGGCTGAGAAAGGATTTAAATACTCATAACCCAAGCATACTGTGTATTCTCACTCTAATGCCCAAGGTACGAGTGACAACTTCTGGCAGCAGATAGAATCAACAGCTAGGCTGAACCCAAGGGGACTGAGCCACGACAAACTTTAAAAAATTAGCATTTACTGATTGCAGTCTAGCACTTCTGCTTATAGTGGGGTGGCTATATCATTTCACATTGCATATAATCTCTTGCTGATGGGGAAATTACATATTTAATTTTTCCTTTTTAAAGTTGTCTAGTTGGCTCACAATATCTAATAATGAATTCTAAACCTGGTTAAGGGGTAAGACATATAAGGATTGTCACTTTAGCTAGCTTCATGCTATAAGAATGTCATTGTACACTGACTATATGGACAAGCCTTCCCACTAATCCCCTTTCAGGAATGTGTTATTTTTCTTAGAAGGTCATTTTGATGCAATGGGGGTGGATTGACCATTTCCTTACATTCAAGTCCTATATTTAATATAGAAAAAACTTAGAGTAACTGTCTCATATCAGAGCTGCCATTAGGCATGTGTCTGTCTAATTTTCTGGCCACGCCATAATGGGGGGACTCCGTGGAAAAACAGCATCTTTATTTATGTATTCTTGTTTTATGTTCTAATATTATCTGTATCTGTCATTACGTTTATTAAATGCTATAAGTATTTGTGTGATCTTTCTTTGCACATATTGAGTACAACTCAAAAAAAACACCTAAACTATCACTTATCTGTGTGTAAAAAAAATATTGTTAAGGCAATACTTTCCCTTCGGACCCCATACAGCATATTCACTTTGCTTCTGACACAGTTTTATTGTGTGTTATTTAGGGTTCTTCCCTATTTTTTGAAGAAAATTCAGGTATTTTCTGGGCTTCGGGACAGGTCTGTACTTTTCAACTAACAGTACTGATGCTTATAAATAGGGATTAGAATTGCACGGGTCAAATGCAGTTATGAAGTTTCCTTCAACCATGTTTTTAAAAAGGTGTCCATAACTGTATGACAAACAGTATGACAAACCTAGGAACAGTAGAACTAGGGGACACTGCAAAAATATGTGTATTAGTTGTGGCTTTCACCATCAACATTACAGAGCAATTTAAGTGAAATATTGTAACCAGTTTTATTATATAGAATCTTGCATTTACAAAATATAGAAAAAGACACGTTATGGGAGAAAAGAAAAAGTTACAAAGGCTTCTTATGGAGGTTACAACCCTAACCTGTACTGAGGGTCGATGCACAGTTTCCCAAGGCAATGTCTGTGATGATCCGAATCCAAATCCCCCCTGATCCCATATCCTTCCTTACTCCCCCTGCTTTCTGTAGTCTCTTTTCCTGCTTTTCTTTCCTCTTCATCACTCTGCCATCTCTTACTTCTTAAGTTTTTTCCTCTGCATTACACATACAATTTTCTCAGAAATAGGGCCACATTGTGTTTCCCAGATCTGGGATTCCCTCCCACTGCAACTCAGTGTTTTATTAAAGGTGCGCCAAGTCAGCTGTTAGTGTACCCAAAATATGGCTTGGTAGATCAGTGCAACCTTTCCCTAACTGCACTTACCGTATATACTCGAGTATAAGCCGACCCGAGTATAAGCCGAGGCCCCTACTTTTACCACAAAAAGATGGGAAAAATCATTGACTCGAGTATAAGCCTAGGGTGAGAATGCAGGGCGGCGGGCATGGTACAGGAGAATGCAGGGTGACTGGCATGGTGCAGGAGAATGCAGGGTACTGGCATGGTACAGGAGAATGCAGGGTACTGGCATGGTGCAGGAGAATGCAGGGTACTGGCATGGTACAGGAGAATGCAGGGTACTGGCATGGTACAGGAGAATGCAGGGTACTGGCATGGTGCAGGAGAATGCAGGGTACTGGCATGGTACAGGAGAATGCAGGGTACTGGCATGGTACAAGAGGATCCGGGGTTGTGGGCATACTACAGGAGATGCAGTGCTGTGGGCATGGTACAGGTGGACCATGCCCGCAGCACTGCATCCCTTGTAGTGTGCCCGCAGCCCTGCATAATGGCAGGTAGTGAAGCTGTTTCATTTACCTGTTCCAGAGGCGCCTTCATTTTAAAAATGGCGCCGCTCGGCTCCGACACGTCATTGCGCACGCTCCGCCGCCGCTCGTATACTTTCGGCTATTCCCGGCCTCTCCCGAGTGGCGGCGGTGCGTGCGCGGTGACATGTATGCGACGGGCGGCGCCATTTTTAAAGCTTAAGCCCGTCGGAGCGGCCAGGGACTTTTTTTTTTTTTTTCTTGACTGGAGTATAAGGGGGACGTTTTCAGCACACAAAAAATGTGCTGAAAAACTCGACTTATACTTGAGTATATACGGTATATTTCGTGCATTACTAGGGGGCTTGCATATCAATATCATATGTGGTGACTCAATGCATTTATTCCTGGATTTTGCCTCTGTATATTATGTAATGGTGTGTACCTCCACATATTTGAAATTATTCAGTGCTTTTTTTTTTTTTTTTTTTTTATATATATATATATATGAAATTCATAGAATATCATTGAAACAAAAACTGAGGAAAAAGCTGGAGTTGATAGTCATAATGGACAACCAGAATTTCTATTTTTCACATAAAACCTATTAGGTTGCCATTGACAAATTGGCAGGCAGGTTACATGTGCATGTTCTTTCCTCTAGTTTCAGTGAATCAACCCCAGTGAATTCTAGGTTTTCAGTAAATTCTACAGAGTATTATGTTGAGCTTTTAAACACTGTTTTTGGGGTGCCTCTTAAAAAGGTATATGCCATCCCCTGTCCATGGTACTGATAAAAAACATGTAATGCAATGTCATGTACCACCAGTGATAGGCTTTCACCAACAGAATGAATACAAATCCCTAAGATGATCTTTTCTGTTGTTTAATGTTGTATGACAAAGTTATACAATATCTGTATTAGGTTAATGATGTCACGATTATCCCTGCCGCTTTGAATAAGTGCAGCTGTGGGGTGGGGAATCTCCTGCACACAGCTCATTGGCCCAGCAATGTCAGCTAAAGCTTGGGTGCAAACCAAACTCAAGTTTATCCCTAAACTGGTGTGCTACTTTAAAGTGGTTGTACACCTCAGCATAAGGAACTAAGACATAAGACATAAGGAACAAACCATATCCCTCTATAATGTGTGCTCGTCTCATTTAAGAGCACCAAGTATCATTTCTGTCTGCTGCTTCCTTCTTCTGCTATCAGTCTGTGTCACCTGTGACAAGTTTTCCTGCCATGAAAGAGAAAAATTGTGACAGGGGAGGAATCTCCATGACAGCCCCAGCTCTCTTCTTGTGCGCTGTATGGAAGGAGGGTGTCTTTTCCCTCCAATCAGCTCTCAGGACTCTCCTCACTGCACTCCGCAGTGTATAACTTCAGCTCTCCGCCCCCTTTTTCTGAACACTCATACAAACTTTATAAATTCAGCACGTTGAATGGATGTAGAGAAGAAAAGATCACAGAAAGACTGGTACAACTTATGTATGATGATTTGTACAATCTCTGTGTATCACCTGAAGCCAGTTACTTCAATAGATATATGTAAGGGTTTACAACCACTTTAAAGCCCAAATCCAAGAAAAAATGTGCCCCCCCCCGTATCTGATAGATGGGTTAAGAACAAAAAAAATGTATCTTAGATCGAAATACCCATTTTTACCTGAAGCAGCAGTCATGAGATCATCCAATGCTGGGTCATTCTCATCTGTGTTTAATTCATGGTTGGGTACTCTTTCTAGGTGTCCACGTCACTACAGGCATAATGTGGACAGGGCTTGTTGGCCACCAGCAGAGGGCCCTCTTGGTATATAGAAGAAATCTGATATTGGACCGATGGAAGTGAAGAGAACAGAATAGAGAGGGTTAACATACGACGCTGAATAAGTGGTCCCCACAGGGAGGTAACTGAGTCAGCGAGGGAGCTGAAAGAGGGGACCTTATGTGTGTGTACATTTTTGTTTATCAGGCTCCATTCACATGTAGGCGTTTTGGGGTGTTTTTGGGGAGTTTTTCTGCTCTAGGATCAGCTCTCAAAACGCCCAACAAGACAAATCCTATTCATTTCAATGGCCCCTGTTCACATCTGAGCGTTTTAAAACTGTGAGCAAAACGCCCAATGCTCGAAAAAGTACATGAGCTTCTTTTTGGGCAGATAACAGGCGTTTTCCATTGGTCTCTATTCAATCTAAAAAATGGCTGCACAAAAATCGAGGTAAAAATCGCGGTAAAATCGCGGTAAAAAAAGTGCAAAAACGCTACGCTCAGGTGTGAATGTAGCCTTAAAAATATTACAAACATAATAAAAACATGTTTACATATATATAAAGAAATAAAAATATATAAACGAAAATAGCTTACTTCATCATAGAAACAGAAAATGTCTTTTTGCCAGAAAAAAAAACATAAAGAAATCTAAATATACCAACCAAGATACATATTATTATAATGATTAAACTCAACAAAGCCCTAACCTCAACCTAAACACACCCTCAGACTAAGAAACTATTACACATTTATCCCATGCGTACAGCCTTTTTGCAAAAATCCGATCTTATAAAATCTAGGGGGTGTGAAGGGACAGAAAGAAAAGCCGCACACCCAGAGACTGACATGCAGCAGACAGCATCTTGTAGCCTGCTTTCCCAATTTGCAAGGCCGTAATCGCCGGGACCAAATTTGATGCCTAAAACTTTCATTTCCTGCCGGGGCTCTGGGAAGGTGTCAGGAAACTCAAAGCTATTGCCTTTCTCTCCCATCCAGAAAACTTCAATTTTATCCTGATTGATCTTTGAGCCGGATGCCTCAGCATACTGCTCCATCACCGAGACCACCTCCTCCGCCTCCTCTGTCCCAGAGATTAAAACAGATACGTTGTCAGCATAGGCCACAACCCTGAAAGGAGGCTCACCAGGAATGCCCAAAGGCACTCCGCACAATGGTCCGCTCTCTAACTTCCTGATGAATGGATCAATTTAGAATAGCAGAGGACTCAAAGGACACCCCTGACGCCCACACCCGAGCCAACCTCAAAGGGTCGTCTGATCAAACCATTCACAAGCACAAAGCTTTTAGCCCCTCTGTATAAAGTCTTTAGCCGATAATACCCCTCTCAAGGCCATAATTGCCAAGAAGCAGCTATAAGTACTCATGATTGACCTGATCAAAAGCTTTTGCCTGATCCAATACCAGTAGGTACTTTCCCCAGCCTACAGCCCTGCACTGTTCCAGGGCCTCCAAGACAGCTAACACCCCTGAAAAAAGTGCTTCCACATTGAACCGAACAGTGCTGTTAGTCAGCAAGTTGATTTCCCGCTTCAGACAATAAACGCCAGAAAATGTTTTTTGCCAGTATCTTCCTATCAACATTGAGAAGGCTAATGGGCCGCCAGTTCTCAATTCTTGAAGAATCTTTACCCTTTGACAGAAGAATCACTGCAGATTGTCGCATGGAGGGAGAGAATAAACCCTCTCTCAGGGTGTCAATCCATCTGGCCCAGGTGACTTCTTAACGGCAAGCTTATCAATAGCCATATCCAACTCCTCTGCAGTGATGTCCCCTGTCAAACTCACCAGAGAACTGCCATTTCCCAGTCCTGAAATAGAATTCAGAAAACCTGACATGCCTGCCTGATCAAGGTTCCTCCTGCCCAGGATGTCAACATAATATGACCTGGTGGTTTCCAGGATCCCTGACTTGGACTTGGTCAAGGAACCTGAACTGTCAACCATGCCTACAACTGACTTAACTGCTCTACTTCGTTTGCTATTCTGGTAAGGGTCGGGCGAGTGATATTTCTCATAATCCCTTTCCAGAACCAAAGAGGCATGCCTGTCATATTGACACTAACTGACAAGAGTTTAACCTCACTCATCATCCCTGGATCTCCATTATTCGAGACAAGCCTATCAAGCTTCCTCCACAAACGCTGATAGGTGACTGTCAGGATTACTGGGTCAGGCTCAGAGTCTAGTTGCAGGAAGCAGCAGCACAACCGTGGTTGACAAGCTGGATCAGGCACACAGAAGTTCAGCCAGAGTGAGGGAGCAAGCAGAAGAGTAGTCATAGTCGTTAGCCGAAGATCGGTACACAAGCAGTTAAGAGCAATATGGCAGCAGGCAGAGGCGTAGTCCTGGAACATAGCTGGAGGGCGGTACACAAGTAGAAGATATGGTAGGATGAGACACACAGCGCTAGATTTTGGCAAAAGCACAATAATCTGGCATCAGGAAGTTTACAGATCAGGCTTAAAGAAGAAGTTCAAAGGAGTGGACAAAGATTCAGAGTTCATAGGAGGCTGGGTAAGGAACTAGACAGGAAACTGGATAAGGTCTAGGTCACCACACAGATCAAGAATGTATAGGTATCAGCTGCTGGATAGCTCAGCAAGAAGAAGCACCACCAGAAGCAACTGAGGACCTTGGTTTGAATCTGGCTCCTGACAGTGACATACTTATCAAGCTGTTTATTTCTTCCTATGGCCTTAAAAAACCCAAGGATCCTTTGTTTTGTAAGCTCCCACCACTCTGACTTACTGTTGCAAATGTCCATGATCGATACCTGTGCCTGAAAAAAATCCTCAAACGATTGACTCACCTTCTCATCGTCCAGGAGTGCCGAATTCAGCTTCCAGGTACCCCTCCCCCTAGGTGGTGTATTGGGACTATTCAGAGTCACAAACAGAATACAGTGATCGGAAAACTCCACCACCTGGCACACTGGTGCCCAGAAGGCAAAGTTCCCCTAAAAAAAAAAAAAAAAAAAAAAAAAAAGTATCTATTCTACTCTGACTACTACCTCACTGAAAAGTGAATCCTGTGTTGTCTGGGCAGCAATGAATGTGCACATCAACCAGGCCTGCCTCTCTAGCTATTTGATTTAAAAAAAAAAGCCGTCACAGTCCAGTCTGGCTCCTGGTACCTTTCCTGTCTTTAGTCCTAGTGACTGTGTTGAAATCACCACTGAAGACAACTTGTTGAGCTTTAAAAAGAAAAGGCTTGATCTTCATGAAGAGGCATTTCCTGTCCCATTTTGTCTGGGGCCCATAGATGTAAATCAGGCGCAGGTCCGGCATCCCCATGGAGATGTCTAAGACCATGCATCTCCCCATTTCTACCTCAATAATCCGCTGACAGGTTACCATGCTAAGTACCGCAACTCCAGTGTAAGGCTCGGCTGTAAGAGACCAGAAGAAAGGCTCATGCCTTCACTCCCTCTTCGCCAGATGAATATTGGCCAAACTAGACAACCAGGTCTCTTGCAAAAAGAAAATATCAGCATCAAACCTGCTGAGCAAAAATAAGGCAATGTTACAAGCACTTACTGATTTTACGCTGGCGACACTAATGGTCGCCCCTTTAATGGAGTGGGAACCACCATCAGGATAATTGAGGTACACATTTCTAAGCCTGCTTACCCCCCTCCCTACTCGGTGACCCTACATGCTTTAATATTCCCTGTGGTTCCTCTTCTATGGAAAGCACAGACTCATCACCCGAAGAACCCTCATTCTCCACCTGAGAAAACACTTCAAACTTATTGGACACCTCCGCCCACCCAGGTTCAGGTACAGGCACAGGCACATCCTTCTCCTTCTTCCTCTTCCCAGACTTTCTTTTTGCCTCCAACCACACTATAACTTTGTGAGATAACTCGGACTGCAAAGCCCCCTTCCCCTCCCCTTCCACAATCACCCATCATCCACCCCACTCACTCCACTCGCCACAACAGTCCCCCCACCCTTCACCCCCAGCACCCCCACCATCATTCACTCCATCCCCTGTCGCCTCGAGCCCTCCAGTCCTCCGACACCGGGAAGTGGGGGTTGGTGCAACCTTGCACACTGGTCCAGCTGCCTCCACAGCCCCACTACCTCTGGGGAGACTGACACAGGAGGATCAGACACAACATCCACAGACAATGACTCACCCCCACCATCATTCACTCCATCCCCCGGTGCCTTGCACCCTCCAGTTCTCCGACGTCGGGAAGTGGGGGTCGGTGCAAACTTGCACACCGGTCCAGCTCCCTCCATAGCCCCACTACCTCTGGAGAGACTGACACAGGAGGATGAGACACAACATCCACGGACACTGACTCAGGGGGCATGACACAAAGAGATAATACAACATTGGATGGACCATAAGACACTGCTTCCACAGAGACAACAGGGACAGAAAAATTGAGGACCCCTGGCACAGCCCCCCTCTCCTCTGCTCTGCCTCCTCAATGTCCAGGCAAAAAACTCTTCCACCAAAGCAGACTGATTAGGCAAAGCCACAGGGTACTGGCTATATGCATGCCCAAACTTATCACAGATTGCATTTGATATTTTTGCAATCCTTAGCCAGATGCCCCAGACCCTGACACAGAGAAACTTCATCTCTGGACATGAGGAGCCAAAATGACCCCGAGAACTGCACTTATTACAGAGCTTGGGCTATCCAGGGTAATACACAACAATCCTATCCTTCTCAAAGAAGGCTGAGGAGGGAAGATGCTGGACCACAGTCCCACACACATGCAACCTAATCTGCACCAACCACCCACTTGTCCGTATGCCCCTTTCATCCACAATCTTTTTCAATGGGGTCAGAAGCTCCCCAAATCTCTTCAGCCAGACAGACAGGTCAGCAGAAGGAATGAATTAATTTCTTATCGGGATGGTGACATTCTTCACAAGAGGTTGGCATGAGACAAGTTTTGGGATGAGTCCCTCCCACTCTGCTAGACCCCTATACACACGCTCATACTTCTTCCAACATATCGAGAGACTCGGGCAAACAAATGAGAGATCATACTCATAGGAACCTACTGGACTGATCAGAGAAAAGATGTCATCTGCCTTGAAACCCATTGCCAAAATCTTGTCCACAACCAACCCCCTTATAGGGGGCATCCCCACCTTCCCACCTGAACAGCACTACATTCCTCCTCCTGAAATACAGGGGTGCAGTTAAAAGACCTGCAGCAGTCCTCCCCCCTGAGCTGTCTGCCTGATGTGACCCCCCTCATCCCAGTCAGAGCAGACCCCCCTCATACCAGTCAGAGCCCAGACATAAGTTTTACTTGCAGGATTAGACACTCCAGATCTCAGAAGTGCACCATTGGTTGCAGGAGCAAATACCCACCAGAGGCAGCAGCAGCAACTATCACTCCATCCACCAACACACATACATCCCCCTTTCCAGCATTACAAGCAGCTTTATCATTCACATTTATTTTTCCATCTGTGGCGCTACTGCTCCCAGCAGATCCACTCACACCAGATGCTGCTGTCTTCACCTCCTCCTCCCCCAACATACTCCTCTTAGGTAAAAGCCTTCCACTCCTTGTCACTCTTCCTGGGATTTCAGTAACTCCTTTCACAGTGCAGCTGTCATTTCCTTTCCCACCGTTATCTGCTATACCTGTAGAAGCCAGAGGGGATTTTTCAGCAAAAATGGCAGATCCCAGCAGAGTTCACAGTCATAGTTTTCTTACTGTCATTGACCAGAGTCATAGAATTCATAGCATCAGAGTTCAGATACACAGACATCTTAGTAACAGAGTCCAGTCCTGCAGACACAGCAGCCATCTTTACTGCAAAGTCCTTTGAAGATACAGGAGGTTTTCCCTCCAAAACACTGCTGTCCATGCTGCTCTCCATGCTGCTCTGCACACTGGAGTCCATACTGATAGTTTTTACAAAGCATGGCTTCTCATTCACTTTTACCTTTAAAGGTCCAGGTACAGAGTCCTCACCATAATCCTCATCCACTGAATCCGCTGAAAAGGGAGACTCCATTTCCTGAATATATTTCAGGAGCCCTCCGAAAGCAGATCCTGAGGTGGATGAGATTTCAGGGGCAGCATCCAGGACTCACTCTGCACCCATACTGCTTTTCTGTCACTGGCATCATGCCTCATTCTCTGGAACCTTTCCTCGTTCTTGAACTTTTCCTTGAAAGCTCTGCTTTTCTCCTTCAACACTTTGACACCAGAATCTGCTGGCGCTTTATGGCGTCCTCCAAAACTTAAACCCGTGGCTTCAGACTCTGATGCTTCTTGCTCCACGCTTTATCATGCACAGATTTCTTTGTCCTGTAGTCAGATTTCAGACTCATCAGCTTTTCCTCCTCCTTCTTTATTCCTTTTAGATGATACATAACCCGTTGTCTGAAAGCGGGGGGGGGTTGATTCCCCTTTTTTAGGGACATAGCCGAGGTCTTTAGGTAAAGATGTGGTTTGGAATCGCAAGTCAGAATGCCTGGGTCATCCTCAGAATCTCCCATTCTCACTGGGGCCAGGTAACTCACCTGACCCCCTGGTTTCTAGAGAGGGAGAGCTGCAGCGCACACAACCTCTCTGGTACAGGGACTGATGTGATTGGCTCAGTGATCTCAGTAACTTATGTGAGTGTAGCACCCTCTAGTGTGCAGCTAGTGTAGGTAAATTTGTTTGGTTTGATTCATGGTAACTGTGTGAGTCTGTAATTAGGTCAGGTTACTGCATGTCAGGCTGAATGGCTCCACAGATGCAGGTCACTGGTACCTCTCCCTTGATCTAGAAGCTTGTAGAAGCTTCTGGAAGTTAGTGGGCGGAGGCTAGGAGGTTCTGATCTGCATACTTGAGGGAACTAGGTTAATCCCCAGGCAGAATGTCCTGGCAGGGTCGCTAGGTCAGCCATTAAATATGGTGGAGCGAGGCCAGCAGGGAAGTCGGGTGGAAGATAAAGTGCTGACAGCACTGTCATGTGGCCTGGGTGGGGGCCCCAGAGCTGGGGCTCTGCCTCTAGACTGGGAGCTGAGGAAAGGAAGCAGAGGAATCTCCATTACCTTTGGACATCCCGGCTGGTATTGGAAGATTTGCTCAGTTGGAGGCCTGAACAGGAGTCTTGCCCAATGCAGCGGGAAGCAACCTCAGTAGCTCAGCACACCAGGGGCGTAACTACAGGGGTTGCAGGGGTTGCGATTGCTACCGGGCCCCATGCTCCAGGGGGCCCAGTAGCAAACCAGTGGGTGAACTTCCAGGATTGCAAAAGTCACACTTGCGACCGGGCCCTGGCATTGCACCACTGTGGGGAGGCCCCAAGATTGCAGGAAGGGAGCCCACTGCAGAACTTGTGAAAGGATCCTGCTGCGGGACCGTAATAAAAGGCCATGCAACGAGAGTAAAGAGCCCCAGGATTAGTGGGAAGAGCCCTGGGCTTGAAGGGAAGGGCCCCGGCCAGGGATCTGGGGGGGCCCTTCATGGTTTCTTGCATCGGGGCCCTGAAGGCTCTAGTTACGCCTCTGCAGCACACCAAGTGGAAAGATTGCCAGACGTAGTATACTTTCCAGGGACAGTGTTGTGCTAAATCCTGTTCCCTTGTCATGAGTTCTTCAGAGCAGCCAGGTGAACTGGTAGTCAAGCAGCCAGGTGGGCTGCTAGTATCTGCAAGTGTGCAAGTGTCAGAACGGAGTGAGGTTCTTCTGAAGAGATATGATATTCCTGCATACAACCTGCAACATTGTGCTATTTTACTAAAGGCGGCCGAGATCTCCTGGTCTGTAAAGGATCTTGTCACTGATCAATAGAGACTGTGTTTATTCTGGAGGGAGTAAAGTACAGGATCTTCATTTTTGTGCATAGAGAAGAAAATTTGTCCTCATCAAGTTGGGCATCCCATAATCCCTCTGCCCTATCCACATTGCTTCCCCAATAAAACAACAAAAACAAGCCCATGGACTAATTAGTTGTGTCTGGATGCGAGTTCTATCAGTTTTTGCAGTTTTTGCAGATGACACAAAATTGGGCAGGGCAATAACTGCACAGCATGAAGCAGATATCCTACAGGATGACCTGGACAAAATAATGGAGTGGGCAACGACTTGGCAAATGAGGTTTAACGTGGAGAAGTGTAAGGTTTTGCACTTGGGGATTAGAAACATAAAAGAACAATACACATTAGGAGGGGAACCCTTGGGGGAATCAAAAATGGAGAAAGATCTGGGAGTCTTGGTTGATGATAGATTAGGCAATAGCATGCAATGTCAAGCGGCAGCTGCCAAGGCCAGCAGAATATTAGCATGCATAAAGAAAGGGATGTATTACAGAGATAAAACTATAATCCTTCCACTTTATAACACTCTGGTCCGACCGCATCTGGAGTATTTTGTCCAGTTCTGGTCGCCAGTCCTCAGGAGGGATGTGTTGGAGCTGGAGAGAGTCCAGAGAAGGGCAACTAAACTAATTAGGGGATTGGAGGACCTTAATTATGAAGAGCGTCTGCAATCGCTTGATTTATTCTCCCTGGAGAAGAGACGCCTGAGGGGGAACATGATAGCAATTTTTAAATATCTCGATGGGGATCTCAGCTTAGAAAAAATGCTGTTCAGTCGAAGGGATTGCATGAGGACTCGGGGGCATACAATGCGATTAGAGGAGAAGCGTTTTAACCTCAGGCAAAGTGGGGGGTTCTTTACGGTTAGGGCTACAAGATTGTGGAATTCTCTACCACAAGAGGTGGTTTCTGCGGGTAGTATGGTGGCTTTCAAAAGACTATTAGACGTACATCTCAAGGATCAGAACATTCAGGGGTATGTGAGATGATTGCAGTCACACACACCTACACAGGTTGAACTGGATGGACTGTTGTCTTTATTCAACCTCACCTACTATGTAACTATGAGTTGAAAATGCATGTTGCCTGACTGTGCAGGAATAGGGGTAACCAGTAACCAGCGGCTCCTGCGGGGGTAGCGCTACATGAGTATAACTGGTTTCACCAAGTAGGAAAAACTTTACACCTGGCAGGATGGGTAAGAGGGTGGTGGAATGGAGTGATGGGCAAAAATTGGGCTTTTGGAAATTGTTGGCAATGCCAATTGCACATCTAAGAAACTATACATATGAAGCAATATTAGCTACATTAGCAGCACAACCCACAAGGCTATAAGGACTTTTCCCAAGGCAAAAGTTATGTCTCTACCTTACTATAGTCAGACTTGTAGCTTCACAGCAGTAGCTAAACCTACAGATGTCCGATAGAAGTATGTAAATATTTAGGAAACAGATTAACCCTCTCCTTACTGCTGGAATTTGAAACATCTCATCTAGCTTTAACGTAAATTATTCTGCAAACGTAAAAAAAAAAAAAAATCTGTGTTCTTGAATTCCTTAACATGTTCTAGTCCACGATAAAGGCTGACAGATGAACCCTCCCAGTCTGATGTGTGCATTTCATTCCAAGAAAGTATTAAGTCCATACATCTGAGCAGATCTTGGACCCTCCTGATACAGGGGAATCGTTGCCAAGTACAAGGTTAGCCAGTGATCCAGATGCTAAGGCGTGGGAAATTTCTTTGCAATGAGAGAATACAGACTGACTTAATGATGATTGTGGATCTCTGAAATAAACAATCTGATTTAAAGTGTAAGAAAACACATATGGTCACTGTTAATCTTATTCAATTTGTACAATTACGGGTATTTTAGTGGAGGAGAAGGGTTCTACTAAAATACAAAGTTTTCTTTACTAGCAAACATACAAAAATGAAGACGAGATAGTATCTGCTGTTTAGATATGTCTGTACAAACTATCTACAAGACTATCTGCTTGTATAAATATTGATCTGGAAATAAAACCTTCGCTGACAGGGGGATAGTTACTAGTTTTAAAACCAATTGTACATCATGATGACTGTTTTTTGTGTGGGTTACTATGATGTTACACTATATATACATCCTAACATACAATTCATTCACCCGTGTGGATACACTATATTACCAAAAGTATTGGGACGCCTGCCTTTACACGCACACAAACGTGAATGGCATCTAAGTCTTAGTCCGTAGGATTTAATATTGAGCTGGCCCACCCTTTGCAGCAATAACAGCTTCAACTCTTCTGGGAAGGCTGTCCACAAGGTTTAGGAGTGTGTCTATGGGAATGTTTGACCATTCTTCCAGAAGCACATTTGTGAGGTTTGGCACTGATGTTGGCCAAGAAGGCCTGGCTCGCAGTCTCCATTCTAATTCATCCCAAAGGTGTTCTATCGGGTTGAGACCAGGACTTTGTGCAAGCTAGTCACGTTCCTCCGCCTCAAACTCACTCATCCATGTCTTTATGGACCTTGCTTTGTGCACTGGTCCAAATCATTTGGTGGAGGGGGGATTATGGTGTGGGGTCATTTTTCAGGGGTTGGGCTTGTCCCTTTAGTTCCAGTGAAGGGAACTCTTAAGGCGTTAGCATACCAAGACATTTTGGTCAATTTCCTACTCCCAACTTTGTGGTTGTGGATTGGAGTTTGGGGATGGCCCCTTCCTGTTCGAGCATGACTGTGCACCAGTGTACAAAGCAAGGTCTATAAAGACATGGATGAGCGAGTTTGGGGTGGAGGAACTTTACTGGCCTGCACTGAGTCCTGACCTCAACCCGATAAAACACCTTTGGGATGAATTAGAGCGGGGACTGCGAGCCAGGCCTTCCCGTTCAACATCAGTGCCTGACCTCACATATGCGCTTCTGGAAGAATGGTCAAACATTCCTATAGACACACTCCTAAACCTTGTGGACAGCCCAAAGAGTTGAAGCTATTATAGCTTCAAAGGGTGGGCTACTCAATATTGAACCCTACGGACTAAGACTGGGATGCCATTACAGTTCATGTGCGTGCAAAGGCAGGCGTCCCAATACTTCTGGTAATATAGTGTATATAAATACTAAAATAAGGGATACTACACCAGAATCTTCTCTTGCTTTTATTGCATTAACCATATGAGAAAGTGGAACAGCTCTTTCTCAGGCTCACACGTGGTTTGCATCATCAAATGCAATTATTAAAGCAGAACTTCATCCTCCCAACCCATTTTTATCATTGTACTTCCTCCCTCTTACAACGGGACATTTTTATTAATTCCTATCTTTCTCAGAGAACACATCCCCACACTTAATTTATTCTTGCCTAGGCGAGAATGACGTTTGCAGCACCTGCAGCCTCTTGGGAATCCAACATCATGTATCCCAGGAGGCTGTGGTTATTCTCCTGCACATGGGCCACCCCATGTCCTCAGGGGGTTGCCTGTAACTTACTGGTTTTTGCAGCTGGTCCCCTGAATCCTCTGAATCATAAGCATGTGGATGGGGATCTACTCGCCCTGCATGTGGAGGTACCTTTCATGTAGAGCATGCTTATCAATGCCAGGCGGAGACTGCAGTCATTTGAAAAATCTAACATCTAACCTTCCTCCACTTAGAGATATGTTTCCACACAGTGTGCAGTAAAATACAGAGTTCCTCTGAAAAGTGCTGCCCCATGTCACTACACACTGTATCTTGGTAGATTGCATTAGGAGGTATGTGCTGAGCCTGCGCCAACTCCACCGGTCCAGCCTACCTTTGTTACCTCACTTCAAGTAACAGAATAGGGTTCCACTGTGTATGTAACCGGGGCATGGATCTCCGTAATTCTGGTTCAGATTGGGTTGTTATTGGATACCAGCCACTAGAAAGGGAGCCAAACAAGAACCTCTCACTACCAGAAGACCTGTCACCTTACCAGGTACCAAGCCTTACATCTGGTTGCTTAGTGTCTTGAACTTTTGCTTGGTTACTCTGAGTAACTACACTCCTCTTCCTTGCCTTGTCGAGTTGACCCTTTTGTAGTGGTGTTACTTCATATGCATTTGTGCTGTACAGACCCAGGTTCTTTAGATATGCCAAAACCCATTTGCACCCCTTTGAATAACTTCAGGCTTAGAACAGTTAATAAAACGTTACTGCAGAAACTTTGACATTACAGTCCAATTCCTAACCTGAACTACAGTAGTGTGGCTGCCCAGGCATACCTCCATGAGGTGATAGTCCATGCTGGTATTCCCAAATCCTTGGAAAGAAACCAGAACCTAGAAACCCCAGTACCTTAAGCAAACTGCAAGGTACAGCAGACCCAATACCACGAGCTGAGAGCGGGAACAGAAGCCACCAAGACTTCTAGACCTCAACCTTCCCCTTTTTTTAGCACAGCTTGGCTGGCGGGAACTGAGCACACATAACAACCCTTTCCCCAGCCTGGGTCCAGCTGGTAACTCATTGAACCAACATTGACACAACCTGCTTATATACATGACATGAAGAGACCAGCTGAAAGAACCCATAAAAGATGGCTGGTCTACTGATGATGTGTTGAAATGCGTGCATGTTATCAGGACACCAGCTGAAAGAACTGGACAGCTGGCTTCCTGATGATGTTACCTAAGAGGATGGTGGTTCATGACTGGATGTACTGAAGATTGCGGTATATCACTACAGGACATAGCTGGATAACTGGATGTCTAAGTATGGTTTCTGTGCACAACTCAGCAAAAAAAAAAAAAAGATAAGAGGGAGGGAAGCATAGAGGGAAGTGAAGTTTTCCTTTAAAGAGAAGGAAAATGGAAACATGCCAATCCAGGAGTAACCACCTCCCACAAGCACTATGACGTTTATTTATTTTCTAGGATTCCAGTGCCACATCCCATTTTGGAATTTATGGATTGCCAGTTTGAAGCTTGTGCACACATTGTATATATTTGGAGATGTGCAGCTCATTAATTTACGCATACATACAGTATTTACTGTACATACATGGCTACACAGGTGAGTGAGCTGGATATACACACATATGTTTGTGTGAGTTTTAGATCTTTTTCAAAGCTGTGAAGTGCAGCCTCACTGGAGGTAGTTCTATGGCTGGAGGAGACTTTATCCCCTCTGATGGCCACAATTAGTGATGAGCCGAACTGCTCTTGGTTCCGTTCAAGCATGAATGAGCAAAACTTCAAAGAAGTTCGGATAAAATGATAATAAAAGTGCCGCGCTTAGTGAGAAGTGTACCTGTCATGTATGAACAAGTGTACCTGTATAAGCAAGTGTGCTTATTAAGTAAACAAATTGGAAAATATGATACCATACAATAAAGTGCAATGTGCAATAAACATATACAAAACCATGCATAAGAGTGTTTGATATTTTTTGCACAGGTATGAGCTAATGTTATCATAAAAGTCCACATTTGCAGTGGACTGTCAGTTTATGCACTTTCTCTTTCTAATGTTTAAGGATATTTTTGCACAGCTATGAGCTAATGTTATCATACACTCTTATGCATGGTTTTGTATATGTTTATTGCACATTGCACTTTATTGTATGGTATCATATTTTTAAATTTGTTTACTTAATAAGCACACTTGCTTATACAGGTACACTTGTTCATACATGCATAGGCGGCTCTCTAATTAGGCAAATTAAGCGGTCGCCTAAGGCCTCGCACCTACAGGGGCCTCGCGGCCAGTGGCGGAGCGACAACATTTAGAAGGGCGCAGTCAGGGAAATCTCCCAAGTAAAAGATTGTTTTAAATCCTCGGATATAAAAGTTGCAGCAGTGTGCTGCAGTCCCTTCACTGCGGCTGCCAGGTGTCTGTTGTCCGCTGACACTTATCCCGCCTTCTCTGCCTGGGGATTGGCCGTCTGATCATTTTACCCTAAGATGTGGAGGAATCGGTGGGCGTGTACCTGCATCAGTAGCAAGTGACTGCCCAGTCAGCTCACTCTGCTATCATCGGTTGTTGCTCTGGAAGGAGAGATCTGCCCTGGCCTAGGAACATACAGGTAACCAGGCCCGACTTGTCACTCTGCAGGCTGGTCATAGATTTGTGTTGTCTACTACGCAAAGGGGGTGAGTAGCCCCAGGGAAGTTGGAAGAGTCTTAGAATGGTTGGTGGAGGAGGAGGAGAAGAAGAAGGCCCTGGGTGGCTGGGGGAGGAGAGGGTGGCTGGAAGAGAAGGAGAGGGCCCCTGGGTGGCTAGGGGAAAAGGAGAGGGCCCCTGGGTGGCTAGGGGAAAAGGAGAGGGCCACTGGGTGGCTAGGGGAAAATGAGAGGGCCCCTGGGTGGCTCGGGGAAAGGGTGAGGGCCCCTGGGTGGCTAGGGGAAAAGGAGAGGGCCCCTGGGTGGCTGGAGGAGGAGAAGGAGATGGCCCCTGGGTGGCTGGAGGAGAAGAAGGAGAGGGCCCCTGGGTGGCTGGAGGAGAAGAAGGAGAGGGCCCCTGGGTAGCTGGAGGAGAAGAAGGAGAGGGCCCCTGGGTGGCTGGAGGAAAAGGAGAGGGCCCCTGGGTGGCTGGGGAAGAAGGAGAGGGCCCCTGGGTGTCTGGAAGAAAAGGAGAGGGGCCCCTGGGTGGCTGGGGAAGAAGGAGAGGGCCCCTGGGTGGCTGGGGGAGAAGGAGAGGGCCCCTGGGTGGCTGGGGGAGGAGGAGAGGCCCCCCTGTGATGCCAGAGTCAGTTGCCAGGGAAGAGAGTGGAGCTGAGCCAGTCCTGCATATCTGACATCAAAGCCAAACATGGTGGAGCTGGAGCCCTTTGCCCTACACAATGACAGCACCCGAGGTGGAAGGTGAGGGGTAGCGGGGTTGTGACATTATATGGCATATGGACTCTGTACATTATTGGTAGTTTTGGTTGGAGTTGTCCTTTAGATGTTTAACTCTGTTGTTTTTCCCCCCAGCTGTGAGGGACTGAGGAATGACAGCCCACTATGCTGGGACTTATAGTGCCCTAGAATGTGGAGGACTGAGGAATCCTCAGTCCCTCACAGAGGGCACTACAAGTTCCAGAATAGCAGGCTGCCATGCCTTAGTCCCCACAAAGGGAACTACAAGTCTTAGCATAGCAGGCAGTAGTTCCTCAGTCCCCTACAGAGAGCAGTACAAGTCCAACCATAGCAGGCTTCCATTCCTCAGGGAGGAATGGCAGTGCACTATACTGGAATTTACAGTGCCCTCTGTGGGGACTCAGGTATGGCAGCCTTCTGCAGTGGGACTTGTCGTGCCCTAGACTGTGGTGGACTAAGGAAGGGAAGTGTAAGGGGGTCTCTGGAAACTCTGATGCAAGGGGGAGCTTTGGTGACCACAGAGTTCCCTTTTACACCAGAGTCCCCAGCTTTTCCCCTCAATCAGGGTTCCCAGAACTCCTCTTACATCAGAGTTACAGTGTAAGGGGGAAACTCTGGAGACTCTGATGTAAAGGGGGCTCTGTGAAATTTGATTTAAGAGGGGGACTCTAATGCTAAGAGGAATTCTGTGGACTCTGATGTAAGGAGGAGATGCTGGGGGAATCTGATTTAAAGGAGAACTCTTATGTAAGGGGGGACACTGAACTCTGATGTAAGGAGGGACTCCGGGAATCATGACCTATAGGGAAATGCTGGGGACTGTGATGTAAGAGCAGATATATATACATACATACCAGATGTTTAATGATCTTTGATTAAAGAGGAATTGGTTAGAGAAAATTCTAGAAACTGTGAATACATAGTACAAAGGTTAAGGCTCTTAATATATGCAATGTATGCAGTTAATTTTTATCGCTTGAATTATTTTTCCCATTATGGGCGTGAGTGGGGCCTCATGTCCAAGTTTTGCCTTAGGCCTCACAAAGCCTAGAGCCGCCTCTGCATACATGATAGGTACACTTCTCACTAAGCGTAGCACTTCTATTATCTTTTTGTTTGTTACACAATATTGTTGTATTGTGGTGCTAGCAGCTCTTCCTTCAGGTTAATAGCGCAATCATTTTCTTTAGTTTTAAAGAAGTTCAGATGTCAAATCCGAACCCTACTAAAATCAATAGGAGCCGAATCTGGAAAAATAAAAATGCCAATTTTCTGGGCTAATAGGCAAAAGCGTGTAAAAAATACACTCCCCTGGGGAATATGTACCAATGGGAATATCTACCAATGGAAAAAAAAAAGTTTAGAAAATTCTATTTTTTAAAAATGCTTTCTTGACATTTACAAAACAAAAAGTTTAAAATTTCCAGGGAATGACATACTTTGTTAAAAGATAAGTCCATCCTAAAACTAAAATCCCTGCATCTTTAGATCTCCACATTCGAACACGAACCTATCTAGCCATGTAAAGAAAAAAATCAGTATACTTACCTTTTTTTAAGCCAATCCAATCCAATCCCACGCTGAGCTGTCAGCCACAGCTTCGCTTTGAAGGTGAGGACACAGCCGACAACGGAAGGCCCATAGTAACTTTATGGGTGACGTCACGTCCCATTCATTTCACAGCCGTTGATCGGCCGTGTCTGCTGCAGAACTTCTGCCTCTGGAGATCGGGTCAGATCGGCTTCAAAAAAGGTAAGTACACTGATTTCTTCTTTGCAGGGTGTTAGAACATGGAGATCTATAGACACAGGGATTTTAGTTGTAAGGTGGACTTATCCTTTAGAAAAAAACCTCCAAGTGTCTGATTTGTATTTTGGCGGACCTTTATAGGAGTGTGTGTGCTATTTTAACATTTTTTTTTTTAATAGAGCTGACACTGAATATAATTTACCGGCAATTTAAACTTTGTCTTCATGTTTTTGCTGTAGCACATTGTACAGGAAGAAAAGAAAAAAAAAATGTGTAGAGCTCCCACCGCCAAAAAAAGTGTGAATTTCCCCCTAAATATTCCATTCAAACCCTTAATCCAAAAATAGAGCTTGGCTGACCATACCCCCTCCTGAATCATGCTAGGCCACATGCCCTCAACATGGCAGGGGGGAGGCCCCTGGCAAAGCATCCTGTTCACATGTTGATGAGGACAAAGGTCTGCCACTCATAACCATGGCTGGTGGTTGTGGGGGTCTGTGGGCAGGGGGCTTATTGCAATCAATCTGGAAGTCCCGATTAACCACCTCCTGCCCTTAGGCCTACATTTAAAATTAAAAACCTGCTGCAATTATGATAAGCAGTCACCAAGAGGTGAACAATGCTCATCCTCCTAAACCTTTCCATCATGGCAAAATAGGGAGGGCTCCAACAGTCAGAGCTTTGGCCCTTCTGGAAAGTGATGAAGCTTGTCAGTCTCTTCTTGCCTTCTTTATATTCCTATTGGTAGTAAGTCTGCCTATCATGGTGATGACCAATAAGAATGGGTGTGGGTGGGGCTTAGCAGCAGGCTCTGACACTCAGCCCCCAAGAAGTGGTCAGAATTTAGCCAGTACACCTTCAGGTGTCAGCACTTAACACCTACAGCTTTTTTATTTATTTATTTTTTTTTAATGACAGGGTCTCTTTAAAGGCTAAGTTCTCCTTTTACCAAAAATAATTACAATGGACATATTTTTGCAGAAAAAAAATGTACATTTATTCTTTTTTCCCCCAGGAGTCTGCAAAGCATTTCACCAGTGATCAGTTGATTATGTGTGCAAAGTCAGGCTCCTGCACGCTCTCCCTCCAGCTTTCTGCTTTCAGTAACTGATCAGTCCACTAAGAACTACAAGTCTGTCTGCTGCTGTGGAAGATGGAACTTGTACTTTACTGATTCACAGATCCCTGTGAATAAAGGATGCAGCTGTGTGGATGGAGCCCCACACAGCTGCTCCAATTTTAAATGTGACAGCGGCTGTGGGGGAAATGAACACCTGCCCGCTGTCACAGAGGAAGAGGATCAGGGGAGAGGGGGGGAGGGGGCAGGACCTGGAACATGTTACATGTTACACCCTAAATACAAACGTAACACCTTCCTTAAGGTGAACTTATCCTTTAACAGTCTGACCCCTGACTGTAGCAGTACTGTGTGTGTTGTATATACACATACATATATATATATATATATATATATATATATATATATATATATATATATATATATATATATACATACATACATACATACATACAGGAAATATATCTGTTAACTTCACAGATAATATCACATTTTTATTACTTGTATTTGGTATTTGCCATTCTGTCTATTTAACACGTTACATACTTATTGCTGATGTATTAAGTTTGTTGGGCATGTACTTTAGAATGGATATTTTGCTCATAATTCTAGTGAGCACCAATAGTTATCTTAATATGATTATTTCTTTTTCATCATTTTTTTAGGGTAATTCAATGAGTCCTAAAGTCTTGCTGACATAAATGTCAAAGATTTTAAACCCCTACGAGAGATGTGTATGTAATGATTCAATGATCCACACCCAAAAGATAGAGGATAATCATAGTTCTGAACCTGGGCTTATATCATGGAGACAGGAAAAGTTTTTGGATAGAAACCAACATCACAAAATGATTGTTTCTAACTTATGAGGGAAGGGAATATACGGAGCTGGGATCGTATGCTGCAAAGCTCCGAAGACAAGGTAATGGATAGATTATATAAATGTGTATTGTTTTTCTTTTATACATCTTGCCTCACATAATAACAATTCTGCCACATACCAGTTCAAGCACCCAATCCTTACTTAACCTTTACACTTAGAGGAAAACTCTGATTTATTTATATATATATATATATATATATATATATATATATATATACATAGACTGCTCAAAAATGTAAAGGATCACTTTTTAATCAGAGTATAGCATCAAGTCAATTAAACTCCTGGGATATTAACCTGGTTAGTTCAGTAGCAGAGGGGGTTGTTAATCCATTTTCAGCTGCTTTGGTATTAATGAAAGACAACCTCCAAGACAGGAATGGTTTTACAGGTGGAGGACATAACATTTTTTTCCCCTACTCATCTTTTCTGACTGTTTTTCACTAATTTTGCATTTGGCTAGGGTCAGTGTCACTAATGGTAGCATGAGGCGACACCTGGACTCTATAGAGGTTGCACAGGCAGTCAACCTCCTCCAGGATGGCACATCAATACGTGCTATTGCCAAAGGGTTCGCTGTGTCTCCCAGAAGAGTCTCAAGAGCATGGAGGAGATTCCAGAAGACAGGCAGTTACTCTAGGAGAGCTGGACAGGGCCGTAGAAGGTCCTTAACCCATCAGAAGAACCAGTATCTGCTCCTTTGTGCAAGGAGGAACAGGATGAGCACTGCCAGAGCCCTACAATATGACCTCCAGCAGGCTATTGGTGTAAATGTCTCTGACCAAACAATCAGAAACAGACTTCATGAGGGTGGCCTGAGGGCCCGACGTCCTCTAGTGGGCCCTGTGCTTACTGCCTGGCACTGTAAAGCTTGATTGGCATTTGCCATTGAACACCAGAATTGGCAGATCCGCCACTGGCACCCTGTGCTTTTCACAGATGAGAGCAGGTTTACCCTGAGCACATGTGACAGATGTGAAAGGGTCTGGAGAAGCCGTAGAGAATGTTATGCTGCCTGTAACATCGTTCAGCATTATCGGTTTGGTGGTGGGTGAGTGATGGTCTGGGGAGGCATATCCATGAAGGGATGCACAGACCTCTACAGGCTAGACAATGGAACCCTGACTGCCATTAGGTATGGAGATGAATTCCTTGGACCCATTGTCAGACCCAACGCTGGTGCAGTGGTCCTGGGTTCCTCTTGGTGCATGACAATGCCCGGCCTCATGTGGCAAGAGTATTCAGCCGGTTCCCTGGAAGATGAAAGAACATGATTAAGGCCTGGTGGCCGAAAACACGTTGGCTTTTTATTTGACTGTTGTTCATATGCTACAATGATGTTTTATCCAATGTCCATAGCACCAGCCTTTCTCCTTTTTGTAGGAATTGATACCATTGAATGGCCCCCACACTCGCCTGACCTAAATCCAATAGTACACTTCTGGGACATTATGTTTCAATCCATCCAAACTCTTCAGGTTGCACCTCAGTCTGTTCAGGAGCTCATTAATGCCCTGGTCAGATGTGGGAGGAAATACCCCAGGACCCCATCCGTCATCTCATTAAGAGCATGCCCCAAAGTTGTCAGTCATGCATACAAGGATGTGGGGGCCATACAAACCACTGAGTGCCATTTCAAGTTGCTGCAATTCAATTTCAGCAAAATGGACTAGCCTGCTGCATAATTTTTTCACTTTGATTTTCGGGGTGTCTTTGAATTCAGCCCTCTGTAGGTTGATCATTTTCATTTCCATCAAACGCTGTGGCATCCTTACGTTCCTAACACAATACCCAGTCCATACCAGTATAGATATCTAGTATGATATTTTTTCCCATTGAGATCTGATGTGTTTTTAAAGTATTCCTTTCATTTTATTTGAGCAGTATATATATATATATATATAATATATATATATATCCTTTTTTTTTCATAGAAAGTTGTTGACGATACCAGGGGCATAAAAAGCAGATAAAAGATATCTGGATTAAAATGTTTCTGCAGGGCCAGATTAAGAGCATCATGGGCTTGGTGCTGAGGATTTTGAAGGACCTTAAGGGCCGTGCCTTGGCATGCACCCAGAGGAGGAAGGGTGCAGCCATGCATGCCTAATTCAACATGGGATGCTGTCTCTGTGTAACGCTCCTGCGTTTTTATATGGTGTGGATTTTCAGCTGCAGAAATAGTTCCACGTCAGCAGTCATGTAAGAGATATGCTGAGACACCATTCCCAACCTCAATGACTCATCATGTGTGGAAGGTCTTATTTCAGCCAGTAAATACACACAATTAGCAAGCTGGTTCTTAGAGTGACTTTATGCATGTGGTAACACAATGATGAAGGTTGAGGGAAGGTGGTAGGTGATAGACACTTGAAGGTGAGACAGTAGCAGATGGATGCAGGAAGGTTTAGCAATGTTGTATGATAGCAGATGATAGAATAGCAGGTGGACATACAAAAGAGATCAACCCAGTGCAGAAAAGTAGCAGTAGTCTCAAGAGCTAGCAATCTAGTTTATGCAGATGTGATAAACAGTCTCTACTATGCAGAGCTAGATAGTGTAAGCTTAGTATAAGTTTATAGAGAATTCCCCTGTGGGGTACTTAGCACTATTAGCGATACAGCCGAAGGGTGGTTCAGGAGAGGCGGATGATCCAGTAGCGGGATACAGGGATCAGCGCAGCGAGGTTCCGTCAGCGAAGTGAGCTTGCAAGCATGGAAGCTTCAAGCAAGGTTAGCATCCAGATAAGGGTGTTTGAACGAACACATGTGATTGAGAACCGACGCCTTAAATAGCCATCTAGTCCGGCGCTGAGTGATGACAGCTCCAGTCTTAAAGGTGTATGCGCACCTTTCCAAAAGTAAATGGTAGGGCGCATACACTTGTGGAAAGTGTAATTTAGGGTACCAAAGGTACCGGAACATTACAATACCCCCCCCCCCTTAAGGCCTGCTCCTGAAGGCCTCTGGAGCTGGTTTGTCTGGGTATCTCGCATGAAAATTGCGGATTAATCTAGGGGCATGTATGTCAGAGGTGTTTAGCCAGGTGTCGTCTTGGGGCCCATAGTTCTTCCATCTAACCAAGTACTGAAGTCTTTTTCTGTAGATACGAGAATCCAGAATCTCTTTTATCTCGTATTCTTCTCCACCTTCAACTTGTACAGGAGGGGGAGGTGGAATATTAGGCCTTATTCCTTGGTCCGGAACATGGGGTTTTAGTAGCGACACATGGAAAATGGGATGGATTTTTAGGTCCATTGGCAATGTAAGCTGCACTGCAGCTTTTCCAATAAGTTTCTTGATTGGGAAAGGTCCCAAGAACAGAGGTCCAAGCTTTTTGCTAGGGATCTTCAGTCTCAAGTTTTTTGTTGAGAGCCAAACGAGGTCCCCGATAGTATACTGTGGAGAAGGTCTTCTACGAAGATCATAGTACTTCTTTTGTTGACTGTGAGCGTGTGCAATGGTAGTATTTAGTAAACCCAGAGAATCCTTTATTTGGGAAAGATAGTCTGAGGCTACTGGGTTATTTGAAGGAAGGATGCGTGGAGGGAGAATAGAGGCATGGAACCCATAGTTCAAGTAGAACGGACTCTGCTTGGTTGTATTGTGAGTTGCGTTGTTGTAAGCAAATTCTGCCAGGGGGAGAAGATCCAACCAATCATCCTGTTGGTAAGAAGTGTAACAACGTAAATACTGCTCGATGCATTGGTTGACTCTTTCAGTCTGTCCGTTGGTCTGCGGATGGTAAGGAGAAGTGAGCTTCCGCTCAATCCGTAGTATGTGACATAGTTCTTGCCAGAATTTAGAAATAAATTGGGATCCACGGTCAGACAAAAGAGTTTTTGGGATACCATGTAATCTGAAGACATGTTTCATCAGGAGTTCTGCCGTTTGTTTGGACGAAGGTAGTCTGCGAATAGCAATGAAATGTGCCATCTTTGTCAGATGGTCCACTGACACCAAGATGGTATTAAATCCTTTGGAAGGAGGCAATTCTACGATGAAGTCCAATGACAGAACCTCCCATGGAGTTTGGGGTATTGGTAGACTGCATAGTAGACCGGATGGTCTCGTAGTGTCAATTTTGGACCTGGCACAGACATTGCATGAAGAGACGAATTTTTGTATAGATGTTTTCATGTCAGGCCACCAGAATTGCAGAGAAATCAAATTGAAAGTCTTTGTCATACCCATATGTCCTGCCATAGGCACATCATGCGTAGGGTAGGTGGTATGTAAAGTTTGTCGTTGTAGTAGAGGAAGCCTTCTGCATCGGTAGTTAGTTGTGGTGGGGGTGAATCCAACCTTATACCATGCAGAACCTCTTCCTTCAAGGAACGGACAACTCCAATAATGCGTTTGTGAGGTATTATAGGAACGGAAGGAATTTCAAAGTAGTTTTCTTCAGTTAGTCGTGATAGTGCATCCGCCTTTTTGTTTTTATCTGCAGGTGTGTAGGTCACTAGGAAGTTAAACCTTAGAAAGAATAGTGACCATCGTACCTGTCGATGCGAGAGAGTTTTGCTAGTCTGAAGATATTGGAGGTTTTTATGGTCCGTGTATATAATTATTGGTAATTGGGTGCCTTCGAGTAAATGTCGCCAATTCTCCAGAGCCAATTTTATAGCAAGCAGTTCCTTCTCACCCACGGGGTAATTTATCTCGGGACTGCTCAGGGATTTAGAAAAAAAGGCGACTGGATGAAGTGGTGAAGTGTGGGTAGGTCGTTGGGAGAGTATTGCTCCTACTGCCAGGTTTGACGCATCTACCTCCAGAATGTATTGGAGGGATGGGTCTGGATGGCGTAATATGGGAGCGGAAGTAAACCTTGTCTTTAACAAGTGGAAAGCCTTATTTGCTTCTTCTGACCATTTAAATGGTATTTTTATGCTAGTGAGCTGTGTGAGGGGTCTCACAATAGCAGAAAAGTTTTTTATGAACTTCCTGTAGAAATTTGAAAATCCCAGGAATCGCTGTAGCGCCTTGCGTGTAGTTGGTGTAGGCCAATCCTGAATGCAGGATATTTTACTCATGTCCATCTCGATTCCTGTTTTGGATATGATGTAGCCTAGAAAGAGTACCTCATCTTTATGGAACAAGCATTTCTTCAGCTTCACATAAAGATTATGTGCAAGCAATCTCGATAATACAAGTCTTACATGTCTTATGTGTTCAGACAGGGTCCGTGAATATATAAGTATATCGTCCAGATATACCACAACACAGACATCTAGTAAGTCTTTAAAAATATCGTTTATAAATCGTTGGAAAACTGCAGGGGCATTGCATAGGCCGAATGGCATCACAAGATATTCGAACAATCCGTATCTAGTTCTGAACGCAGTCTTCCACTCGTGTCCATCACGGATTCGAATGAGATTGTATGCTCCTTTCAGGTCTAATTTTGAAAAATAGGTAGCTCCACGCACCTGCTCAATGAGCTCAGGGATAAGCGGTAGAGGATAGCGATCTTTTATTGTGATAGCATTCAATTTCCTGTAGTCGATGATAGGTCTGAGACTTGAATCTTTATTGCGAACAAAAAAGAGTCCTGCTGCTGTGGAAGAAGTGGAAGGTCTAATAAAACCTTTTTCCAAGTTCTCATCCAAATAGGTTTTGAGATGGGCAAGTTCATTCTGTGAAAGAGGATAAACATGACCGAACGGCAATTTGCTATTTGGGAGTAGATCAATGCTACAATCATAGTCTCGATGAGGAGGTAATGCTTGAGCATTTTTCTCAAGAAAAACCTCAAAAAGATCCTGATAACATAGTGGTGCAATCTCATCTGTCACCACAGACAGAATCTTCCTGGAAAACGGGAGGTTACACGTTTCCTCGCAATAACAAGAAGGGAAGGTCAAGGACCGTTCCTTCCAATCTATGGTTGGTTGGTGTGTGTGCAACCAGGGAAGTCCCAACACAATGGGAAAGTGGGGTGATGGTATTAAATCGAAGGTAGAAGTCTCCCTATGAGACTCGTTAATAGTGACTAGAAGTGCTTGTGTCTAATCGGTGATCGGACCAGAGGATAACGGAACACCGGTAATAAGACTTACTGAGACAGGTTTGAGTTTAGAAATAATAGGAATTTTATTTAAAGCAGCAAAACATATATCCATATAATTTCCACAAGATCCTGTGTCAATCATGGCCTTAGTAGTAATCCTGTTCTGGTCCCACTGTAATGTCAAAAAAACAGAAATGTAGGGGTTAGTGAATGAAGTTGTCAATCCTCCTAGAGAGACATGTGAACACTCACCCTTCTTTTTGTTGACTAGGGGACTGACGTTTATCTTGTGATCCGGGGATGCACAGTACAAGCAGAGATTTTCATTTCGTCTTTTGGCTTTTTCCATAGTTGATAGCGGTGGGCGTATGGTTCCTACCTCCATAGGAACGGCCAGACTCCGAGAGGAAACGGATAATGGCATTCCCATCTTTTCAGCCTTTCTTTCTCGTAGTCTTCTATCTATGGTAATACTGAGTTGTATTAATGCATCCAGGGTTTTTGGCAGAACCGCTCGGGCGAGCTCGTCCTTAACGGCTTCTGATAGGCCAAGCCTAAATTGGGTTTTCAGAGATGCATCATTCCATTCTGAATCAAGGGTCCATCTCTTGAACTCTGCGACAAAGTCTTCCACAGGCCTCCTTCCTTGTTTCAAGGATCTTAACTGAAGATCAGCAGTACTCTGCCTATTGGGGTCATCATATAGGCTAGTGAGCTCTGCCAGGAACAAGGCATAGGAGTTGAGAAGCTGGTCGTTTTTCTCAAAAAGAGAATCTGCCCAGGCTCGAGGATCGCTTGATAGGTAAGAAATAATAGTACAAACCTTAATGTGATCAGTAAGGTAGGTACGAGGTTTTAGCAAAAAAAGTAACTCACATGCGTATTTAAATTCGCGAAATTTTTTGCGATCGCCTGTAAATACCAAAGGGGGATTTATCTTGGGTTCAGGGGACTGAGCAGAGGTAAGTTGTGTCAGTCTAATTACCTGCTGCGACAGAGCCTGATTGTCTTCTTTTAATTCAGCAAGTGCGTGTATTAACGCAGATACTTGCTGTTTTAATTGTGTCACCTGAGCGGTTATTTCTGGAACTATTTCTGCTGAATCCATTTTTAGGTTCGTTCAATCTGTAACGCTCCTGCGTTTTTATATGGTGTGGATTTTCAGCTGCAGAAATAGTTCCACGTCAGCAGTCATGTAAGAGATATGCTGAGACACCATTCCCAACCTCAATGACTCATCATGTGTGGAAGGTCTTATTTCAGCCAGTAAATACACACAATTAGCAAGCTGGTTCTTAGAGTGACTTTATGCATATGGTAACACAATGATGAAGGTTGAGGGAAGGTGGTAGGTGATAGACACTTGAAGGTGAGACAGTAGCAGATGGATGCAGGAAGGTTTAGCAATGTTGTATGATAGCAGATGATAGAATAGCAGGTGGACATACAAAAGAGATCAACCCAGTGCAGAAAAGTAGCAGTAGTCTCAAGAGCTAGCAATCTAGTTTATGCAGATGTGATAAACAGTCTCTACTATGCAGAGCTAGATAGTGTAAGCTTAGTATAAGTTTATAGAGAATTCCCCTGTGGGGTACTTAGCACTATTAGCGATACAGCCGAAGGGTGGTTCAGGAGAGGCGGATGATCCAGTAGCGGGATACAGGGATCAGCGCAGCGAGGTTCCGTCAGCGAAGTAAGCTTGCAAGCATGGAAGCTTCAAGCAAGGTTAGCATCCAGATAAGGGTGTTTGAACGAACACATGTGATTGAGAACCGACGCCTTAAATAGCCATCTAGTCCGGCGCTGAGTGATGACAGCTCCAGTCTTAAAGGTGTATGCGCACCTTTCCAAAAGTAAATGGTAGGGCGCATACACTTGTGAAAAGTGTAATTTAGGGTACCAAAGGTACCGGAACATTACACTCTGAAGCCCATAATCACATCCATGCATCGGCAACTGTCCCTCCTTGTGTGGGGAGGTTCTGAGGGAGCTGCCTGGGGAAGCGAGCATAGAAGCCAGACTTCTATGTTTACAAGTGACAGAAGAGCGGTAACAGTGAATATGGCCAACCCGGGGCCTATATTAAGGTAGGGGCCTGGAGCTGCAGCTCCAATAGCCCCTACGTTAATCTGGCCCTGTGTTTCTGGCCAAAGAAACCAAGCAGGTATTATAAAAATGTATACAGTATATACTGGCTGATCACTACTAGCAGGGCTTTTATTCCCAATTTCTTTTCTTTACTTTTTATATAATTAGCCTCTTTGTTCCCTCAATATACCCACTGATCCTTTTTAGTTATAATAAAATATAATAAATAATAATAAAAACATATAATACAGGGTTTGGTCAGGGATGGGTCTGGATGTGAGGAACTTCTTGGGTCCTGAATATAAGGAGAGTGGTAGATTTAGTAGTGTTGATATAGCAAATAGGCTACTCTCACACTAGTGGGCCAATAATGAGGCTAAGCACTCCAAGATTCGATGCATTGATGACTTAATGGAACATACAACAATTTCTAATCACATTGATCTTTTCCAGTCAAATTGAACAGGTTGGAAATTGTTTTGTTTTTTAAAGTAGCACCAGCACTGCAGACATGTTCCAAATTGGAGAGAGTCCTACCCATTGAGGAACCTTGAATTGAACAACAAAAATACCACCAAAATGACAAATGATGAGGTGGTTATGTGCAAATCTTCACTGAGCTATATAGATACCTTTGGCTGGATTGCATCCCCATTATTTTACAAAGTCAAACTGCATTGACAGACCTTAGACAGTCACTAAACGGTTATAGCAGCTATAAATTCTCCTCTCCCGAGTCAAGCACTTTTTTTACAGGAATAACCCTAAGGAAGGGGACTCTGTTTACCTTGAAAAAGCATTTGATTTCAATTGATAATAAATCATATATTTGCCCCTAACCACCCTATTGATTCATCTTTTTGGCAATCCTTTTTCTTGTTCATCTCAACCTTTCTCAATTATGACATGCAGGAGTGGTCATGCGCACGTTCTAATTTCTGCCTGATTGATAAAATACCTTGTTAGCAGCATTTTATTGTTAAAGCAGACTTGTCATCTGAACAAAATATTTTTAATATTAAATATAAAATCTGTCACCTGATCCAGATTATATAGATCATAGTCTGCCATTTAGAAGTTCTGACAAAACACAGAACTCTCTCCAATTTGAACCAACCCTGCAGTGCTAGTGCTACACTGAAAACAAAGCAATTTTCAACCTAATTAACCACTTGCCGACCAGCGGCCATAGTTATACTGCCGCAGGTCGGCTCTGTTATGCGAAACGACGTATCTGTACGTCGCTTCGTGTAGCAGATAGTGGGGGCGCACGTACGCTGTCGGAGGCACATGCACGCACCGATTGGCTAGAGGGGGAGCCAATCAGTGGGTCTGATGGACGCAATGTCCGCCAGGCACCCCCAATCACTCCCCATGGAGACAGAACGGCAGTCTGCTGATGTTCCTCCTATTTAGGAAGACAGGTCTCTGTGTTCATCCAGTGAATAAATCCCCCACATAGTTAGAAAACACCCCCTAGGCACACATTTAACCCTTTGATCGCCCCTGGTGTTAACCCCTTCCCTGCCAGTGTCATTAGTACAGTAACAGTGCATATTTGATACTGATTACTGTATTAGTGTCACTGGTCCCCTCAAAAGTGTCAAAAGTGTCAGTTAGGTGTCCGATCTGTCCCGTGCAATATCGCAGCCCCGCTCAAAATCGCTGAACGCCGCCATTACTAGTCAAAAAAAATAAAAATGGCATAAATCTTTACCCTAGTTTGTAGACATGATAACCTTTGCGCAAACCAATCAATATACGTTTCTTACCAAAAATATGTAGCAGAATACAAAGTGGCTTAAATCGCTGAAAAAAAAAATAGATTTTTTTTTTATTGGCAATGTTTTATAGCAGAAAGAAAATAAATATTGTTTCTTTCAAGAATTGTCGCTCTATTTTGTTTAAAAGGTAAAAAATAAAAACAGCAGAGGTGATCAAATACCACCAAAAAAAAGCTCTATTTGTGGGAAAAAAGGACATCAATTTTTTTTGATACAGCTTCGCACCACCGTACAATTGTCAGTTAAAATAACGCAGTGCCGTATCATAAAAAATGCCCTGGTCATTAAGGGGGTAAAACCTTCTGGTCCTTAAGTGGTAATTTGACCTAAAAAGATCATTGTGATGAGAAACTGGTACATGTTCCACCAGGTCATCAGTGCCTAGAATCTTGGGATACCTGAATGGTCAATATTAAGGTTTAAATGGTAAGATGCATCAAGAGTATAAACTACTGGTGTGTGATAGCCGCAATGGCCAATACTGAGGCCTAATTAGTAGGATGGGTTATTATGAGTATTAAATGCTTTAAACCTCAAGGTCCACTAGATCATAATATTACTAATCTCATTAATGGAATAGTCTTTTGGTAATGTATCAGTATACACATAAAAAAGGAAAACATAAAACTTATTTATGACTCAAACAACCAGTAAACCTTCACATCTCATGACTATAACAGAAAAAGTAAAAAAGAACAATGATGCCAATTGCTTATGATGCCATAGCACACTGTTTATTTCCACAAAACATAATTCTATATGTATAAAACTAAAACTTGCCCAAATATCTCCCCAGCATCTGCCCTCCTATAACCATATATATGAACGGAAAGTAAAGGCACAAGACCACATACCCAGCTGATCTGAAGTCTACATAAGATTTATCTTTACAGATAACCCAGCATGTCCTATAAAATTCAATATTCATAAATGCTCAAAAAATCTCTTGTCATTAGACGTAATAGTATTTTCCATAGGTGAGCCAAAAAGTAGACTATAGAAGATCCTTTGTCAAGTTAGGCATCAAAATATCTAAATTATTAGTAGGATGAGTCATTTTAAGACCCCCAATTACAAAACCTGGGTTGGTTTTTGTATATGAAGTCACCAGGAACTTAGGGCACCAGGTTAATAGTAGACACATGGAATTTATTCAGTCCAAATCTAAATTCAGACAAATTTTTGGTGTATCCGAATCTCCGAATGACAATAGCAACACATTAACGTACGGTATGTCTCCCTATTGGAAATATTCATCTCTGTGACTAAAATCACTTGTACGGGAAAAAGAGGGAATCTTCTCTAGTGAGAAGGTTGTTCAAACCTTTCACCTCTCTTTCCAGAACAGAAAAGGGCTCATTTGAGTGCTATTTTTTAAGAGCATGTTTGTAAAAAACGGGTTACTATACAAGTGTTTATTCAAAAAGCCCTGTAGTTACACGGTGTCTGGAACACTCATTTTCAATTAATTTCACTGACTCCTTACTTATCTTATAACTTATGCACTTGAGAAACTGGAAGGAAGGGAGAAATAGCCACACCCCCCTCCACAATTATTTCCACTTCTTCTCTGCAAGTTAGATCACTTTTTCCTTGTTCCTCCTTTGTTTTACATTGTTCTCCCTACAGTGGGCAATTTTTAGAAGCAAGTCTGATGCCAAATAATTACAGCTTAAGCCTAAAGCCTTAATACAATGAACCTCTCTGAATCAGATTATGCTGGATAAAGGGCATACCACTGAAATAATACAAATAGCAAAGTTCTGCCATCAGGTCAACACTCGGGAAAAAAAAAAAAATATGTTGAAAACTATCTGACACAATAATGGCTTAAAAATTGTACTTGTTTCTTTTGGAAAAGAAAAAAAATGAATAAAGATTTGTTAAAAAGAAAACAGGATTCATTGTCCGACGCATCTTAAAATCTTTTTCTTGGGAGTCAATTGAGTAACATAGGAATTCTTAGACTGTCTATTTATAGTATACTGCCACCTATTAGAAAAATGAACACTGGCAAGAAAAAAGCAATAGCCAGCACAGGGTAAGCCTGCCCATGGCCAACATACATTCGTTTTGTAGCAAAGTAGTACCAAGAGCATTAAAAAAACACAGAGGAGAGGGACCTCATAGCGACAAGGCCAAGGGAGCCACATGAAATGAGTAGAAAATTGTGAACTGCCTGCAGTTCAAATGAACATCTGAAGGATATAACACCCAATGTTATAATCAGATGAAGCCTGAACATCTACAGTACATCTGTCTGGTAGAGCTTACACATCAAAAAAGAACCCACAATCCAGGAAAACATTTTGGGAGGAAATCCTCACAAAACCTGAACTTCAAAAGTCATGCTATTAAAGACAGCAAATGTGAATGATGATAAAACGATCCTTGAGACAAAAGTTCTTGACAACGTGGAGGAGGCCGATGATGTAGAAGAGCCCAAGTAACATTCTTTCAGTACCATATCCCATACTAACAACTTCCAGTATGTTGAACAGGAATACTTTTCTGCACAAATCACAAGTAGAATGGTTTTAGCATCTTTAGGTTTAAGAGCACAAATGTTAAATAGTTTAAATGTTTTAAATAGTTAATTTTTATATTTTGCATACATTTTAAAAAGTCAAGATAAAAAAAATAGCTATTATATCTATTTTACAGTCCTATAAATGTAGGAAATTGCAGATGATTTATGTCTTCTTGCATCTAGGAGGCTTAAGGCATTTCTTATCTCCTTTGCTGTGAAAATGTGCTTGGCTTTGCAGCAATAGGTGAAATACACATGCAGCTGAATGTTCCAGAGCAGTGAATCATCCATTTTCAGATGCCTCTGTCTCAGGGCTGAGACAGACCAAATGTACCAAAAGGCAGGCAACTTCTGCTGTGCTGTCTTCTTTGCTAACACATACTGCACTGGAAAACCAAATGTCCTGTAAAATGTTTATTTGTAAAACAATGTATAAATATTACTATAAAAAAAAATTGAAAAGAGTTGAAAGACAAAAATTTTTATTAAAAAACAAAAACCATACTATGAGTCATTGTAGAGTCCTGACAGATTTTTTATAGGCAAACAGGGAAAAAAAGGGACTGAACCTTACAATCCATGACTAGGCAGTAGGACAACTAAAGCCCCGTACACACGCACAGATTGTTGGCCGTAAATTGTCGGCCAACGTCCGATCTGCCGATTTTCGGCTTGTTAGTATGATGCTTCCGACAACCAACTGCGAATTTCCGGCCGAAAAAAATCTGGTGTGCATGCTATAAAATTTTTGTTGGCCAACAAAGAACGGCCGATTGTTCCTCAGTCAGTACAGATTTCGGCAGACAAAAATCAGATGAGCAAGACTGGGCATGCTCAGAGAAGAAAAAACACACGGAAAGTCAACCATCACATGACATCACTTCCAGTGGAAGTCTAGAGCACATTTCAACCAACAAACAACACTGGACAAAAGTTGGCCGATCAGTTGGCCAACAATCTGTGCGTGTGTACGGGGCTTTAGTTAACTGAACTCCTTCCATGCTCGTAAAGGGTATCTCCATCCAGATAAAGATATTATAGGCTTGAACCTAAGTTCTTTTAAAATTCAAACCTTGAAAATTGTAAGGTGGGAGAAGAAAACACAAGTCATAAAGGAAAATATTATTATTATTATTATACAAGATTTTACAAAGCGCAAACAGTTTGTGACATGCTTCTCAACATGAGGAAAGACAGTACAGTTACAATACAATTCAATACAGGAGAAACCAGAAGGCCCTGCTCATTAGACTTTACAACCTAAAAGAGAGGGTTAGGTGATAGAAAAGGTGATACCTGTCGGGGATGAGCTGATGGAAAAAATGAAGGTATAGCTGTTAGGTGGAGACAGCATAGGCTTCTCTAAAGATGAGTTTTCCGAGATAGCCCTAAAAGTGGACAGGGTAGGAGATAGTCAGACAGATTGGAGCTAGGAAGGTTAAGGAGTTCCAGAGGATGGGAGAGGCTCAGGATAAGTCCTGAAGGCGAGAACGGGAGGAGGTGACAAGGGAGCTGCAGAACAGGAGGTCTTGGGTGGAAAAAATAGAATGGTTTGGTTAGTATTTTGAGACTAGGTTAGAGGGGTAGTTGAGGAAAGAGTTGTGGATGGCTTTGTAAAATTGTTGTCAGTATTGTGAGTTTTTTTTTTTGTTGGGAGAGTGGAAGCCAGTGGAGAGATTCAAACAGAGGGGTAGCAGATACGATGAATAGAAAGTGGGATGGCCTTTGTAAAGGTAATACAATAGGGAGGGAGTTGCAGTAGTCAAGACCAGAGATAACCAGGGAGTGAATTAGAAGCTTTGTGATGTCATTGGTTAAGAAGGGGCATATTGCAGAGATGTTGCAGAGGTTGAGGTGGCAAGATATGGACAGTGACTGGATGTAGGGCCGAAAGGAGAGTTCAGAGTCCAGGATTACACCTAGCATCCTGGCATGCGAGGACGGGTTGATAGTTGTGCCAATGATCTTAAAAGAGAAGTCAGGGAAAGGGGGGCGTGGGGGGGGGCTTGGTTTTTGATATTATAGATTAATTTTGAGGAAGTGGTATGACATCCAGACTGAAATGTCTGTTAGTAAATTAGTAATGGGTTAGAAGAATTATGGAGTTTGCTGAAGGTGTAGATTGAGAAGTGGAGAGGTCCAAGAACAGAACCGTGGAAAACCCTGATGTAAAAAAGAAGAGGATAGAAGTAGGCAGTATTGTAAGAGACACTTAGGGTGTGGTGGGATAGGTAGGATGAGAACATATCAAGAGTACCGCCATGGAGACCAAAGGAGTAGAGTTTTTTGAGGAGGAGTACAGAATAGTGAATATTGGTTTTAGCCACTAGTAAATCATTTGTGCGATTTAGGAGAGCAGTTTCTGCGGAATGTTGAGGGCAAAATCCAGACTGAAGGGGATCATGAAGGTTATTCTTAGTGTGGTGGTAGCTCAGTCCATTGTAGACCAGGCATGAAAGGATTTTGGAGTTGAACGGGAGCAAGGGGTTAGGTCAAAGCTTGTTAAGATTGTTGGGATCCAACAAGGGCTTTTTAGGTAAGGAGGTGACGAGTACATATTTTAGAACCTTTAGAAAGAACCATGAAGAGAGGGAGAGTTTAAAGATGTGAGTTAGAGAGTGTAGGATAGAGTCAGAGGGTAGTATTTGGGAGGGAACAGGGTCTCGGGTGCAGGTAGTTAGGTGGGCATTAGAAAAAATGTTAGTAACCTTGTGTACAGTGGCAGGATTAAATGAGGGAAACATTGAGTGTATCTGTGGGCATGAAGTGTTAAATAGGGGGGGGGATATTTCTACAGTGGAGATCTCATCTCGAAACGTATCAATCTTATTTTTAAAGTAGAGGAAGTGGAGGATGAAGTAGAGGGTTAAAGATAGAGAAGAGTTGCTAGGGACTGGATGAGTCGGTGTAATTGAGAATGATTAAAACAGGTCTGCTGGGCAATGTGGAGGCAGGAAATATATTGATTGACATCTTTCTGGGATATAGTCTTATGCCACAGATGCTCAAGGGCGCAGCTGTTTTTTGAGACTTCTTTTGTCATCTGTTTGCCAAGGTTCTAGCTGTCAGGCCTGATTCTGTGTGTAGTGAAGGGGCGCGTGTGTCCAGGGAGGATGACAGTGAACTGTTGTAGAAAGAAGTTGCTAGATTGGGACAGGACAGTGGTGAGATTTTGACATAGAGGTGGTCAGTAGCAGAAGAGAAGGGTTAAAGTGGTGAAGGTTTATATGGGTAACTGTTAGGCAGTTGGAGGGAGTGGTGGTGGAAGACAGGGTAATAGTGAAACTAGTAAGGTAGCGATCAGAGAAAGGGAAAGGATTGTTGAAGAGGTTGAATGGAGTGCATAGGTCGGAAAATAGCAGGAAGTAGCAGGGCCAGCCTGAAACAAAACTGGAAGCACTGTGGCTCCTTGGTGAAGGTACTTCTGATTTTGTTGCACGCTGGCTGTGCTACTTCTGCTCACAATTCCTCATGGTCTTTGAGCGCGCTGAGGTGCAGAAACATCAGTCCAGTCAGAGAACCTGACTTTTGCTCATTATCAGATCGCAGATAAATCAGACATGCCTGCCTTTCTCATTTTACAGGTAAGTTTCCCATTGGCTTTTTAATAAACTTGTGTTTTCATACGACACTTAGTTGGCGCTCTCTTGTAATCCTTTGCTAGGTAAATTTAGTCTGGCTCCCCAGAAATCAGTGGAGCAGAGGTTGATTATTCAGGGCTGTTCAGTGTTTCACATGCTGCTGTTCTGTTACTTCCCCCTGTCTTCTAGATAGTTCTAAAAATATAGTGGGAAGGATAGTAGAGCAGACAGTCTGGATTTTTATGGGATTCCAGCCAATCGCTGGGGAGGTGTGCCCAGAATGTGGTGGGAAAGGATATAAATAGTCTTGGACCTGAGCAGGAGGTGCAGAGTTCCTAGGTCCAGTCCTGCAGGAGGAGACCCCTGGTGCAGAGCCTAGAGGCAGCCTTGAGGAAGACACTGAGGTCCCAGCTAGGCTTTGTTAGGGAGCCTATTTGCAGATCCGTGTTCAGGGATCAAGTTGGGTCTGGAGGAAACTCACGAAAGGGAGAGCTAGGAGGGGGCTGGTGGGAGTCCACATTTTCATCACTAGAAAGAGCCTGGTGGATGTTGACAGGAGGCAGAGGCAACGAATGATCCTGTGGCTATTTTAGTAGAAGACTCCTGTGCTAAAGGAAAGCAATAGTGTGTAGCTTTAACTCTGGGAAGTAGTAAAGCTCATCAACAGCATAGAGATCCTGTGGGACATTCAGTGTGTACAGTGCAGCCAGCATCTTTGTGCACTGCAGCCAGAAATTAAGGAGCCTTCACGTTATTCAGTGCTACAGTTTTTGGGATATCCCATGCTCCCTTAACCTATCCCAAACTTTAGGTAGCAAAAATTCCCCTGGGAAACCTGGAAGTGAGGGGAGTTACTGGAGCGTGAGACAGCGCTGCAAAGACCAAATGCACATATTCGCCAGTACACCACTGATCATCAAATAGAGTTCAAATCTCTTAAGAACAATCACATCACAGAGGACATATTGCAACATTTCGCAGCCACACAGGATCCCTTCATCAGGCATGGACAGGACAAGTAGAGGGGATTTTACTGAGTACTGTACAAAGCTAGAGGAGGGGCTAAATACTCTCCCAGTAGCATCAGGTGGGGACTAATTTATGGGATCTGCTGGAAGACATCTGCTGATGGACACCAGAATTACACCCTTTTGGCCTCCGAATCAAAATGCCACCAGCAGGTGATCTAGTTTCTAACAGTCAGAAGAGAAATAAGGGCACTGCCATTGTTGACTAGCTTTTCAGGGTACGGGTTCCAGGGTAATAATTCTTACCCCTTCATTACTGCTTAGCAAGTCAATGATCTGCAAACAAGTATGCAGCCATTGAGGACTTGAGACACCTGATATGTTACAAACAAACAGCAGGCTGGCTGTTAAGTTTAGCTGGGAATTTTTCTTTGTTGTTGTTTGACATGTGTCGACCTTACTTGTGCTCCTTGCTGTTTAGGCCAGTTATAGGTTGGGGCAGTTGCCATTTGTTTGTACAGTTGATTATTTGGTGAGGGGATGCACTGGACACCTTTGCTGCCTTTTGCTATTTGCAGGGTGTGCAAGTGCACCCCTGAGCCTTTAAGGAGGAGTGGGCTCTCTAAAAGGCATACCTGCACTCAATCTATCTATTATTATATACACTATATTACCAAAAGTATTGGGACTCCCGCCTTTACATGTACATGAACTTTAAATAAATCCCAGTCTTAGTCCATAGGGTTCAATATTGAATTGTCCCACCTTTTGCAGCTCTAACAGCTTCAACTCTTCTGGGAAGGCTGTCCACAAGGTTTAGAAGTGTGTCTATGGGAATGTTTGACACTATGGAGGCTCTCATAATTTATAGAGTTAGGACTGCAGATAATACTGGGATGCCATGACGTGACCCCTGCAGCTTACACATGTATTTGCAAATATGTGCAAAGGAAATCCCTGTTTTAACATGAACTGTAAGACAGGGTAATCCGGTTTGTTGCAGGCTGGCTGGTAAGTTCAGCTGGGAATTTTTCTTTGCAGTTGTTTGACACCTGATATGTCTATACATGTTTAAATCAATGCTCACCAAGTAGTGAAGAATAGATTAGGATATCCTCAATATAAGTCATCATATAAAGTGTCTGAATTTCTTTCCTGACAGGTTGCTTTGAAATACTGTACTTGTGAGCATTCGATTTAATCTTGTTGACAAGTGTCTCATTTTAAACACGTTGATTTCAGAAGAGGGAGTATCCAGCAAGGGGTTAACCCATACTAAGAAGCAATACAATGCCCTATGTTAGATTTTAAAAAGCCTTGATTAATATGACAGGCTATTTTTCCCTTTTTTTGCTTGTTTTTAGGTGTGTCAAAATTCAGGCAAATACACTGTAAATATGATATGTCTTGAAAGACTTTTTCATGTTTTAACTTTTCTTTTGCTTGTTCTTACAAAGAAATTACGATTTACAGAACGGACTGTAAGGCTGCAGAATGTTGCCCTTCGTGGGGATTAAGAACATAGCAACAGAAGTGGTTGAGTAAAATGACATTGGAGAGTGGGACAGAAAAGCCTGGGAAAAACGGCGGCTGGAAAATTCTGATTTCAGTTTTCTGGCTCTTCGACAATGCTCTGCCTTTGGCAGCTCTTTTGTTTAAACCTCTAATGGGGCCATTTCCAACTCAGTCTGTTTCACCTTAAACTGCAGACTCAATTTAAGGTGCAACGTCAGCCTACCACCGGGCATTTAAATCAGCTGCTGTAGAGCAAGTTTCCAAGTGAGTTTCAGTGAGAGCTGCATCATCTTAAAAGCTGAATTTTCAGGCCTGTACAGACTGGAAGTAAACAGCATTGAAAGAAAAAAAAAAATGCCAGTATGCCAACAGTGAAAACATTATCATGCATATAAATCCGGCATATTGAAGTAGGAGAAAGGAGGTTAGGATCTGCAGAAGATATTTAGATACTAAATATAAAAAAAAAAGCTAAAACTACAATTTGCCCCTTAAAATGTATTTAGACAGAGGAGTGAGTACATCCCAGAAAGAGCCATAAAAAGAAAATCATTTCTACCACCATTCTGTGCGTCTCTTAAATTGAACCCGTGAGTGCAGTAGCACAAAAGTTGCCACTGCTGACTTGGGTTTTACAGGTATAAGATTTTTTTGCGTTTCCTTAAAGATGAACTCCATGTTTCTTACGAATGTAAATAGTTTGTTTGGACCAGCTTGCTTCACCAACAGATGTTCCCGCTGGGAGCGCTGTATAAATTTTATGCATCATCAGAATCATACAGAATACATCCCATCCCATACTCCCAGGACAAAATCGAGTTGGGTTGAGTGAATAAAAGCTTCCTCTGGCTGAGATGGAGATTGTAATTTAATCTGCCCACTTTTCCACCTCAGCCAATCAAATACAAGGCTTCATGTGAATGGCTGAGCAGCTCTCAGCACTATATGATGTATGTACCTGGTTTAGACAGCACTTCCAGGTGGCACATTTCCTAGTGAAGGGAATAGTTCATTTGGACCACCTTGGCTCAAAGAAACAATTTAAAGCCACAAGAAACCCTGAGTTAGGCTTTGAAGCAAAGGTTCTTACTTTTTTTTTTTTTCTTGGAGCCAAAGACCCCCTCTAAGCTAATGAAGCTAAGGACCCCTTCCCCAGAAATATTCACATAAACACTACTTGGCATGCAATGAATGCTGCATATGTACTTAATTTTACTGAAACTTGATTGCCTCATACATATACAATCAGGGCTTTTTTTCTCAGAAAATAGGTGCAGGGACTGATCAACGATGCCCTAACCCCCCCCCCCCTCCCAACACACACACACTCCCTCCAAACTGCACCAAATAGTGGGTGTTGTTAAATTTCACCAACAGTGAGAGGGTATTAAAGGGGCACTAAATGCCAGGAATGCACTTCGTAAAGAGTGCAGTGGTGTTTTTTTTGGGGGGGGGGGGTGTTACGCACAAAGTGTAGCGTTCAGGAGTGTGCTGCATACAGAGTGCAGAGTTTAGGGGTGTGCTGCATACAGAGTGCAGAGTTTAGGGGTGTGCTGCATACAGAGTGCAGAGTTTAGGGGTGCGCTACACACAGAGTGCAGAGTTCAGCCTTCTTCCACAGCTGCTTTCCTCTGCATCCCCCATCCACATATCATTTTCACCCCTCATCAGGTCTGACCTCTGCATGCAACCCTCCCTTCACTGCCCCTTTATTCTTCCCCCTCTTTAAAAGCTCCACCATATTCCACATGTCCTACTTTTTTTGTTGTATTAAGCTGAAGCACCCAGCTGGCTCTACGACCTCCCTGCATACTGTAGATGGCTCTGCCTCTCTCTCATCCAGTGGGGTGTCAGCATCCACATTCCACCTTGGGCACCTGCATCTCCCTTGTTCCCATCCTGAACTCAGTGGGAGTCGCTCAAGAGATCAGATCCGTGGGAGCCGTTGGGAGACAAGCTGTCACTTTTAAATACAGTAGCCGGACTTCTGTGTTTTTACAAGTGATACTGGTGAGCATGGAGAAGAGAGCCTGAGGTGGTGAAAACTGAGTTCCACCAAGTTCCAGCTGAAAAAAAGCCCTGTATATGACATACACAATGTTTGAATAAACGTAAACAATCTTAACAAAAAACTCACTCCTTTTCATGCAAAAAGTAATGGCCACTAATTACAAAAATGAAATACAATCATCTTGCCAATTAAACAAAACTATTTTAATTCTGCTCAAATGTACCACATTGGCAAGGTGCGCTTTCTATTGTTTCTTTCAATGGGAAACCATTGATTGGGCTGGGGGGTTGGGCGTTGGCTCTAAAGTAAATGCTTTTTTTTTTTTGCAAATTCTTTATTTGAAGTATCCAGCATTCATGGAATAACATAAAAAGTGTATAAGTACAACATAGCCCAGAGGGGCTCTAATACTTACAAATTAGATAAGAATAATTCTGACAATATTTCCAAATGGTCATTGCCAGGGGAGTCTTACCCGGGAGTTGTGGAAGTGTGACTGCAAGGGGACAAACAGAAAACAGATTCAACGTGGGAGGGCAAGCCATGATGGCACCCAAAATAGTTGCTATAAAAAAAAGGTTGAATATGCATTATAGTGATAAATGAATAATAAAATCAAAATGGGTAATAAGCAAAAAAATAATGTGCAATGCTGGCTGAAATATAACAGTGAATAGGGCAAACATATAGTGTGTGTGTGAAAGGTGCAGAAATCTGCACCTGGTGGTATAAGGAAGGGAAAGACACCCAAGTCTCAAAGTTCAGTCCACAGAAGGAGGAGTGCACCAGTAAAAAGAAATAGACCACCAAGTGCCTAGTGCCTAATATAAACACAAAATATGGTCAGCCAAAGCATAAATCATCAAGAACTTTAATTTTACTATTTAATAAATAATAAAGTAAAAATAAGCGATAAATAAAAATGAAGTGCAGCACTGGCTGCAATCTAGCATTAATAAGAGAAAACACATGAGTTTATGAAAGGTACAAAAAACTGCATCTGGTGGTGTGAAAAAAGAAAGAAATAAAAAAGCACCCAAATCTGAGTCCAGTCCAAAGATAAAGAAATACATAGATGAAAAGAAGTAGACCACCAAGCACCCAAAACAAATGCAAAGACAAGATATAGGCATCCAAAACATAACCCACCATGTATCAAGAGCTATGAGCCAAAATGTCGCTTCTTAGTATCCTCATGGAAAAAAAACACTCCCATCTGCTTCCGCTATTTATCTCCAACTTTGTTGATTAGAAATTATCAAAATTATAACAAAAAGTATCCCGCATATACAGGTCACATCCTATAACAGACATCCAAAACCAGGTCTCCCCAGTTTGTAGAAAAAGCATGACAACGTAGAAGTCCAGTATAGAGGATCTACTTCTCACACATGAAGATATTCAGAATGTCCCAAAGACAAAAGGCATTAGAATCAAAAGCAAATAACAGTATTGTTCACCTAGCCAGTCCTATCAGAAGAGTCCAAATATTAGGCAAAGTATGACATCCATAAGACCGTGAATAGCAGATATTGCCTATAGGGAAGAGGTGTTGCTGCTAAGGAACAGAAAAAACAAGCTAGAACCCTACGTGGTCCCCAAGTCAACCTGTATGAGCATGGAGCCCATGTGTCAGGATTACCTGATCCGAGGCCGAGGTGCTGAGAGGGCTCCCCTTGCGGCTCAGTGCAGCACACCCCTGGAGATGGTACAGAGGGTGTAGCGCCCCAAGTGGCACGGGTTACCTTGTGCCAAGGAATAGTCTCTGGTAGCGGGAACCGTGGTACAAGCCGAGGTCATGCACAGGAGACAACCAGAATAGCCGAGGTCTTGAAGCAAGCTGGGGTCATACACGGTAGGTAACAGAAGCACAGTCAGAGGAAGAAGCCAAGGGTCAAACCAGGAGCAGGAGATCAAACGGAATCAGGAACAATCCGAGGTCACAACAGGAAGTCCAAACAGGAAGCACAGGAACACAGGAAGCTGAGAGATAATCCAGCAATGAGTCTGATCCTATGGCCACCTTTTATAGGCCAGCAGAGGGCAGTGTCAATTGAGGCAGGAATGACCATTGCTATTACTGGCAATGTTGCCAGTTCTCCTACAGCCATTTCCCTGATGGGCCAGCAGAGGGCTGTGTCGATTGAGCCAGGAGCGTCCATTGCTATTACTGGAAATGTTGCCAGTTCTCCTACGGCCATTTCCCTGACACCATGGGAAGATAAGAGAATGGAAAGGTATTAGGTATTCTGGGACATCATTTCTGTGGAGTAGCACAAATGGACCAGCCTTTTGGACTTTATCACAGCGACTGGCATGTATGTCAATTGTGTTATAATAGATCCTAATGAATACAGACTTTTGGAATCTCTCTAGCGTGTTCTAAATTCTGGCTGTAAGTTTTTCCATGAGCATTTTTTCTTTGTACTGGACATTTTAATCATCACATAGTGCCATACAAGTACAGTACATGCAACTCCACAGCAGACTATCTCCAGGCTTACTCCTTTGGTTCTGGCCAAAGTAGATTTCTACTATTGTATATCAAAGCACACATGCCATAAACTTACTGAAATCTGAAATGTTTAATATCACACAGGGAAAGACATTTTTCTATGGCTAATCATGTCAGCTTCCATCAGAAAGCAGAAAAAAGATGTAGAAGTAAATGTTGTGTATATATGAACTGTCAAGGTCAGGAGCTTAGCTCTGAAAGTTTACAGCACAGCAAGAAATTCCCAACACTAAGAATCTTTTTACACTAACCCCCCCAATAGTACAAACCCTCATGCTAACCCTTCATATTGTAATGGAAAAACAACATAAAACATTAGAAGAATAAATGTAGAAGCTACTTTACATCCCAGTTCCCCCCGCTTCCTAGGTGAAGTTGATATCACTGGACCTTCTTAGGGGATTCTGGGAATATTTTGAAGCCCAAATCACAGAGAAGTCACTCTGGTTTTGTGCAGGAGCTACTGTACTTATTGTGAGTTCTGGGCTCCTCAGCTTTCCCAGGAAGCAAGAAAAACTAGTAATGGCGCTCTCACCTGGGTGAGCTCACCGGAGTATTTTTTCTTTTTTTCTGACTATGTTTTTTTTTTGTTTTTCCACTTTCTTAATGGAGAATACCAAAGAAGCAGACTTGCATTTTAATGTAAGGCCCACTTTAAACAAGACATAAAATTTGGAACCAGAAACTCCATATTTTCTGCAAATAACATTCATTTTTTAAATATAGGGCAAGGTCCCTATAGCTAACAAACATTTTCAAATTATATAAAGAAGAAATAGGAGATAATCAGGAATCCCCTGCTGGGTATTTCCGTGTAAAATACTGACTTTTATTAAATTGATCAAATCAAATGTTGTCCAAATGTGTAAAGTAGGCCAGCCTTTCCCCGTCCACACTCTAATTGCCACTATAGCAAAGTGGTACCACAATACCATTAATTAAGCAATTTAGGATTATATTTCTCATTATGTATTTCCCAAAAAATATTTTCAGTAAAGGTAGAATCCCTATAGATATAATTCCACTTTAAACCTCTGTTTAAATATTTGTGTTTCTTGCACACAGATCCTTTACCCCAAAAAGATGCCATTGAACATTTATTAGGCATTGCTGTAACCACCCCCTACTGAATATTCCTAAATCCAGATTTCACAGATTGCCATACAGATACAAATAGATGGTTGGGTAAGAAATGACATAAACAAAATTAAGATATGGATATTTTGTTCAAAGTGTTAACGAGAATTTCAACAAGAAAAATGAAGATTAATTTTGAACTATTAGGAAGCGTATATGCATGTATTGCCATCATTACCTTGTCTGACCCCGACTACTCCCTATCACAAAGGACATAACACAGCCCCTCATCTATATACATACGACACTTTATTAAGGGATAGAAAGAATTTCAATGTTGTTACTACACTGTCAGCCAAAGGTTTTTGCCAAAAATGGAATAGTGCTGTTTGCCTGATGACAGGGACTTCAAAGACATAAAAGCTTGTAATGTATTTTGCCTGGATGTGAAACTTTATCCAATTTAGATCATGTAGGTTATGCCTATTAGAATGTTTTCTTCGCAGAGGTCTCAAAATCTCCTCCAAGTAGTAAATGTGCACCGGGCTCCCATCTGCGTTTGACACATACAGTGGTTGAACTATAGCTGCTGCGACTATGCCAAGAACAAATGGGCTGGGTAGGCTACTGGGATACTTACTATTAGCCATATGTCTCTCAGAGGGACACGGACGTTACATTACTATCTTTTAACAGTATAATCCTATAGTCAGAAGTTTGTTTGTTTTTTGTTTTTTTTTTTATTACATTTAAAAACGGACAAAACTTTTGTGATGAGTTGCTTTAACTTTGAGCCCCGCATGCATCTTCTGCAGCAATGGGCCCCACAAGCTATATTCTTAAAGTCCATCCCTAGTATAAACTTTTCTTTTTGAAATTTTGGACAGTTAGGAATGGTAAGATACATTGTTTTTGCTGTGCCCTCCTTAAGTGCTTGTGCAGCCAGTTGGCTGCATAAGCTCTTACATCTAGATATTAGTAGTTGAGGGGGCTGGATTAGGGTGACATCACCCTGGTGCTGAAATTTTATTGAAAGTATTGGACAGAACACTCCACTTGCTTACTTCCAATGGAACATACAGCTATTGAGATTATATGTCCGGGCTAGACACTTGGCTCACAGTTGTTTTAGGGGGGTCTGGGCATTGCGAGATAGCCCAGGGATTGTGAGAGATGGCAAACATAACTGTCCCTCTCACTTCCTGGATTTCTCTTTCATAATGATTTAGAATGTATTAGGATTTGTTTATGGAAACTCTCACTGCTGACTGGTTCATGAAGATGCAAGCTGCTCTAATGCCATCCATATGCAGTATACATTGATCTTGAGTAAGCATGTACCGCATATATGAAGGTATTGAAACACCTGAGATTCACATGCTGGTTCCAAGTCAACAACTCGATAAATCCAGGATAACAATGGATGTAAACTCTGAAACAATTCTGAATAGCCCGCACCACAGTTGCATGGTGGTTGCATCATGGTCCCCTTTCACTTGAATGGGTGGCATTTGGCAGCCAGGCTGTACTGCCCGCCAAGAACCACAGGAGATATAATTTTCACAAAGCATAACATTGCAACCACAGCATGTTTCCAACCTTCTGGCTACTCTGTTAAGTTAAGGGAGGGTGGTATAACTCAGTGGCGGCTGGTGCTCAAAATTTTTGGGGGGGCGCAAAAAGAAAAATGTAATAGGTATTGCTTTGTGTCAAAAAACGCGGTAAAAAGACTTTGAGGTCATGGTACAGGCATGGCACAGGTGATGGTATAGGCATGGCACAGGTGATGGTACAGGCATGGCACAGGTCATGGTACAGGAGATGGTATAGGCATGGCACAGGTCATGGTAAGGGCATGGCACAGGTCATGGCACAGGTGATGGTATAGGCATGGCACAGATATGGTATAGGCATGGCACAGGTCATGGTACAGGCATGTCACAGGTCATGGTACAGGAGATGGTATATGCCCCCTTTCAATGCAGAGACCAGCGTACATGCCCCCTTTCAATGCAGTGACCAGCGTACATGCCCCCTTTCAATGCAGAGACCAGCGTACATGCCCCCTTCAATGCAGAGACCAGCGTACATGCCCCCTTCAATGCAGAGATCAGCGTGCGTGCCTCCTTCAATGTAGTGATCAGCGTACATGCCCCCTTCAATGCAGAGATCAGCGTGCGTGCCCCGTTCAATGCAGTGACCAGCGTACATGCCCCCTTTCAATGCAGAGACAAGCTTACATGCCCCCTTCAATGCAGAGACCAGCGTACATGCCCCCTTTCAATGCAGTGACCAGCATACATGCCCCCTTTCAATGCAGAGACCAGCGTACATGCCCCCTTCAATGCAGAGACCAGCGTACATGCCCCCTTCAATGCAGAGATCAGCGTGCGTGCCTCCTTCAATGTAGTGATCAGCGTACATGCCCCCTTCAATGCAGAGATCAGCGTGCGTGCCCCCTTCAATGCAGAGATCAGCGTGCGTGCCCCCTTCAATGCAGAGATCAGTGTGCATGCCCTCTTCAATGTAGGGATCAGCGTACATGCCCCCTTTCAATGCAGAGACCAGCATACATGCCCCCTTCAATGTAGTGACCAGCGTACATGCCCCCTTCAATGCAGAGATCAGCGTGCGTGCCCCCTTCAATGCAATGAACACTGTGCCGTGCCCCCTTCAATGCAGAGTTCAGCATGCGTGCCCCCTTCAATGCAATGAACACTGTGCTGTGCCCCCTTCAATGCAATAAACACTGTGCTGTGCCCCCTTCAATGTAATGAACACTGTGCTGTGCCCCCACAATGCAGAGTTCAGCATGCGTGCCCCCTTCAATGCAACTGCGCTGTGTCCCCTTCAATGCAATGAACATTGTGCTGTGCCCCATCAATGCAGAGTTCAGCGTGCATGCTCCTTTCAATGCAGTGTGCCACCCCCCCCCCCTCGAGACCAGTGCACTTACCTGGAGAAGGTCCCGGACTCCCGGCGGGCGGCTTCTTCTCACTCCGGCTTCCGGCGGCGTGTCTTCTCGAGTCCTCCTCCCGCTTCCGCCTGCTCCTCGGCTCGGCCAATGGCATGGGGTTTGCCATGCGGCCAATCAGGAAGCCGGTATTAGACCGGCTTCCTGATTAGAGGAGGAGGAGGAGGATCGGTGCGACAATGGCGAATTTTCATTCCCTATTGTCACACAATGGGTGGGCTCAGGACGCACTGCTCTGCGCCCCGGGTCCACCCTTTGCATCGCCCTATTAGAGCCTCTGGCTCTAATCAGGTGATTGAAAAAAAAAACCCATTGCACTCCATGCGTCCGGCGCCCCTGCATGCAGATTAGGGGGCCGGACGCATGGATGGGGGGGCGGCGCCCTCAACACACCATTAGCCACTGGTATAACTACTACTCAACCACCAATTTCTAACCGTCCCAGCCCCAAGTGTAAACAAGGTCTAACAGGTTTACTTTAAACTGACAATGTTAAAGTGGTTTTAAAGGCTGAAGGTTTTTTGCCAAGGCTCTCCTGCTCCTCATCGGCTGAGATGCAGCAGCAAAAGCCATTGGCTTCTGCTGCTGTCAATCACAGCCAGTGAGGCAGGAGCAGGGCTGAGCCACACTATTTCTTTTATGGACACAGAGATCTGGCTTTGGAGCGAATATGCATGAGTGGCCCAAATAGCAAGCAGCTTGCTATGGGGGCACTCAGCAAGGGGGAGGGGCCCAGAACATCGGCAGGGGACCAGAGAAGAGGAAAATGGGGACTGCTCTGTAGAAAAACATTGCACAGGGCAGGTAAGTATGATGTGTTTTGTTTTTTTTTCAATTCTTTTTTATTTACAAATGCTTTAAATATTTAATGTTCTTGCATATATACTTCTGATTGCTATTATTAGCAATGTCATGTTTTAAATCCTGTGATCCTTTAAAAATATTAAAATAGGAAAGTTGAAAAAAACTCTAGACTATGCTGGGAAATCAATACACTATATTGCCAAAAGTTTGTGGTCCCCTGACCATCACGACTACATAATACAACCAAATGTAGGTGGTAAGCCTCCAAATTATTGAGTTCAGGGGTTTCCAGTGAAGATTACTGTTAATGCTACAGTGTACAAAGACATTTTAGACAACTATATACTTCTAACCTTTTGACAACAGTTTTTGGAAGACGCTTTTTTGCACAAAGCCGGAGGCATAAAGATATGGTTTGTTGAGTTTGACGTGGAGGAATACAAAAGACCTGTGCAAAGCCCTAACCTGAACCTATTAAAAAAACCTTTGTGTAAACTGAAAACCTCCTGCCCACCATAAATGGATGCAAATTTTGTAGCCTTACCAGAAAGTGAAGACCAGTATAGGCCAAAAAAAGAAGGGGGGGGGGGTGCAACTCTATATTCATGCCTATGGTTTGAGAATGAGAGGTCTAGCGAGCTTAAATAGGTCAGATTGTCTTTTGGCCATACAGTGTATGTAGGCTTTCATTACTTTCCTCTTTAGGCTAGTTGCTTGGCTGTCATACAGATCCAATGGCATCAACAATTTGACTTCAACAGATGCAACTTTGTTCCAAGTCATTGATTTATAATATAGGACAGACAGTCAGGTACCTAGTTTTTATAGAAAATCAGGAATGACATCCTACTATCGTTCTTCATCCTTCTATTATTTATTTATTCCCATTGTAATTCTAGGTCTGCTCCCCTTCAAACTGGAGTTCCACTTCTTTTGCTGCATTATTAATATAATGAAATTATATACAAAGTGTATAAATACCCACATTTTTTTTTAGCTTTGGATAGTATGGGAAAGGTTTAGAACCTTTAAATATATTCTCAGTGTTGTCCGAGTCCCTGCTGGGGATATTCACCCTATTTGTTTCGGTGACCACTGTCATCTGGACAATGGATTCATGGAAAATCGAGCATTTTTGTTGAGTTTGACGTGGAGGAATACAAAAGACCTGTGCAAAGCCCTAACCTGAACCTATTAAAAAAAACCTTTGTCTTGTCAAAAAAAAAAAAAAAAACAGCCAAAGGCAAATTTTGTAACGATAAAACCTGCTCCAGGAACAATTGTCTAAAAGGTGATTTCCCACACATTATACAGGTAGGCAGGTTCTGGTAAGCAGACATGGTGACTCAAAAGCAGAGATCTAACCACCAGAATTTTTAATTTCTAAAAAGAAAGTTGTATGTAATTCATATCATTGGCATTTTTTAAAATGAAATTATCAGTATCAATATTTAGTCTTAGGAGCAGAACTGAAGGAAAAATGTTCTTCATTTTGGACAAGTGAAGGTTATAACCAAAACAGACAGAAATTTGCCCAGCACACTTACCAGCTAGCCTGCAAAAAGAAAAAAAAAACTAAACTGACCCTCTCTAACAGTTCATGTTGGGGAACACAAAGGGTGCCTCCAGCCACCATTGTACTCTAGCTGGGTGTCCAATGTGCCCTAAGGGAGGAGTAAGCTCCCTCCAGGCAAACCTGCACTTAATTTATCCACTGCTACATAGGTTTCAACTTGGAGACTCTCAAAAATATAATTAGGACCGCAGTACACAGAGGGGCCTTGTCATAGGCACTGCGGCTTCCACATATATTTGCAAATGTGTGCACCTTATACCTCTGTTTTTAACGTAAATTGTTAGACAGGGTTCATTTGAGGGTGTTTTTGTAAGCTAAGTGATAAGTGTGCTAGAAAAAATTTCTCCATTTGTGTTATGCCATTGCCCTTCCATGTACACCTTACTTCAAAGGCCATAAAATTAGGTGGTTGTCATATAGCTTGTTTGCTGGATTTGGCGTAGGGACACATTGAATGCCACCAGATGCCATTGTCCTCTTGCTGGGTATCTAAAGTGTCTCTGTGCTTTTAGGGAGACGTTGGCTCCCTCCAGGCAAACCTGCCCCTAATTTATCCATTCCTATACAGTATATCCTCCAACTTGGAGACTCAAAAATATAGAGTTAAAACCGCAGTACACAGAGGAGCCTTGATGTAGGCAATGCTGCTTCCACATATATTTTGCTAATGTGTGCAACTAAAACCTTGGTTTTTAATGTAAATTGTTAAACAGGATTAATTTACTTTTTATTGCAGACTAGCTGGTAAGTGTGCTGGGAAATTTTTGCCTGTCTATGTTATGCATTGCCCTTCCATGTTCACCATACTGCAAACGCTAGTTATAAATTGTGATGGTTGCTAGGGGTGCGTGTCTTCACTGGTCGCGCGATTCAATTATGATTATCCTATTAATGATTTGATTCTGCCATGCATCACGATTAATGCCCACGTTTTTATCCAAAAATTCAAGCGTCAGAAGAACTCCATTTTTTTAATTGTCATTTGCTCTTAGCGCAATATCCTGTTTGGGGAGGGTAATTCTCATAACCATCCCAAAAGACAAGTTATTTACTTTCAGTTCATTACAGAGAACAAAGGGGCATTCTTTACACCTAGAGGAAAAACAGAAAGATTTCTTTACCGTAAGAGCTGTAAAAATGTGGAAAAGACGGACTCTCTCACAAACTAGTTCTGAGTTGCGCAGCAGATTGTTTTAACAAAGACCTGAAACTCGTTTCTGTCCTAAATGCACAAAATATAAGTGACAGTGACACAGGGGGGATGGTGGGGAGGAATGGGGTCTGGCAGAGGGATGGTGGCAGGGGGAATGGGATCAGACAGAGGGATGGTGGTGAAGGAATGAGATCAGGCAGAGGGATGGTGGTGGGAGGAATGGGATCAGGCTGTAAGAGCTGTAAAAATGTGGAATAGACTGACTCTCTGACTCTCTCACAATTTAGCTCTGGATTGCTCAGCAGATTGTTTTAACAAACACCTGAAATGCATTTCTGTCCTAAATGCACAAAATATAAGTGACAGTGACAGAGGGATAGGGGAGGGGAGGAATGGGATCAGGCAGAGGGATGGTGGTGGGGAGGAATAAAATCAGGCAGAGGGATGGTGGTGGGGAGGAATGGGATCAGCCAGAGGCATGGTGGTCAGGAGGAATGGGATCAGCCAGAGGGATGGTAGTGGGGAGGAATAAAATCAGGCAGAGGGATGGTGGTGGGGAGGAATGGGATCAGCCAGAGGGATGGTGGTGGGGAGGAATGGGATCAGCCAGAGGGATGGTGATGGGGAGAAATGGGAATAGGCAGAGGGATGGTGGTGGGAAAAGATGGGGACAGGCAGAGGGATGGTGTTGGGGAGGAATGGGATCAGGCAGAGGGTTGGTGGGGGAGGGATGAGATCAGGCAGAGGCATGGTGGTGGGAGGAATGGGATCAGGCAGAGGGATGGTGGTGGAGGGATGAGATCTGTCAGTTGGATGGTGGTGGGAGGAATGGGATCAGGCAGAGGGATGGTGGTGGGGAGGAATGGGATCAGCCAGAGGCATGGTGGTCAGGAGGAATGGGATCAGCCAGAGGGATGGTAGTGGGGAGGAATAAAATCAGGCAGAGGGATGGTGGTGGGGAGGAATGGGATCAGCCAGAGGGATGGTGGTGGGGAGGAATGGGATCAGCCAGAGGGATGGTGATGGGGAGAAATGGGAATAGGCAGAGGGATGGTGGTGGGAAAAGATGGGGACAGGCAGAGGGATGGTGTTGGGGAGGAATGGGATCAGGCAGAGGGTTGGTGGGGGAGGGATGAGATCAGGCAGAGGCATGGTGGTGGGAGGAATGGGATCAGGCAGAGGGATGGTGGTGGAGGGATGAGATCTGTCAGTTGGATGGTGGTGGGAGGAATGGGATCAGGCAGAGGGATGGTGGTGGGAGGAATGGGATTAGGCAGGGGGATGGTGGTGGGGAGGAATGGGATCAGGCAGAGGGATGGTGGTGGGGAGGAATGGGATCAGGCAGAGGGATGGTGGTGGGGAGGAATGGGATCAGGCAGAGGGATGGTGGTGGGGAGGAATGGGATCAGGCAGAGGGATGGTGGTGGGGAGGAATGTAATCAGGCAAAGGGATGGTGGTGGGAGGAATGAGATCAGGCTGTAAGAGTTGTAAAAATGTAGAATAGACTGACTCTCTCACAAACTAGTTCTGGATTTCTCACCAGATTGTTTTAACAAAGACTTGAAATGCGTTTCTGTTCAAAATGCACAAAATATAAGTGACAGTGACAGGGGGATGGTGGTGGGGAGGAATGGGATCTGGCAGAGGGATGGTGGTGTAGAGGAATGGGATAAGGTTTAGGGATGGTGGTGGGGAGGAATGGGATCAGCCAGAGAGATGGTGGTGGGGAGGAATGGGATCAGCCAGAGGGATGGTGATGGGGAGGAATGGGAATAGGCAGAGGGATGGTGGTTGGGAGGAATGGGAACAGGCAGAGGGATGGTGGTTGGGAGGAATGGGAACAGGCAGAGGGATAGTGGTGGGGAGGAATAGGATCAGGCAGAGAGATGGTGGTGGGGAGGAATGGGATCAGCCAGAGAGATGGTGGTGGGGAGGAATGGGATCAGCCAGAGGGATGGTGATGGGGATAAATGGGAATAGACAGAGGGATGGTGGTGGGGAGAAATGGGAACAGGCAGAGGTTGTGGTGGAGGGATGAGATCAGGCAGAGGGATGGTGGTGGGAGGAATGGGATCAGGCAGAGGGATGGTGGTGGAGAGCAATGGGATCAGGCAGAGGGATGGTGGTGGGAAGAAATGGGAACAGGCAGAGGGATGGTGGTGGGAGGAATGGGATCAGGGAGAGGGATGGTGGTGGGAGGAATGGGATCAGGCAGAGGGATGGTGGTGGAGAGCAATGGGATCAGGCAGAGGGATGGTGGTGGGGAGGAATGGGATCAGGCAGATGGATGGTGGTGGGGAGGAATGGTAACAGGCAGAGGGATGGTGGTGGGAGGAATGAGATCAGGCACAGGGATGGTGGAAGGCAGGAATGAGATCAGGCACAGGGATGATGGTGGGAGGAATAGGATCAGGCACAGGGATGATGGTGGGAGGAATGGGATCAGGCACAGGGATGGTCGTGGGAGGAATTGGATCAGGCAGAGCGATGATAGTTGAAGGAAGGAGATCAGACAGAGGGATAGTGGTGGGAGGAATGGGATCAGGCAAAGGGGTAGTGGTGGAGGGATGGGATCAGGCAGAGGGATGGTGGTGGGAGGAATAGGATCAGGCACAGGGATTGTGGTGGAGGGATGAGATCAGGTAGAGGGATGGTGGTAAAGGGAGGAGATCAAGCAGAGGGATATAGGTGGAGGGATGAGATCAGGCGGAGGGATGGTGGTGGAGGGCTGTGATCAGGCAGAGGGGTGGTGGTGGGAGGAATGGGATCGAAGGGTTAATGGTGTTTTCATGCTGTATATTCTTCTCTATTATTACTGCAATTATGCCTGATTTATAGTCATAACATCTTGTTTGTTCGGCTATGTCTGCAGAAATAGTTGCACATATGATTTGTAAATTTATGGGAACAGTTTAAACTTGTGTGCCAAAAAGGATCATGTGATTTTGAGTCATACTGAAGCCAAGCCCCTTATTGCAAAATAATTCTTCTGTTGTTCTAACTGTATATATGCTTAGGACATTTCCTGAAATAAATTAACATACTTTGACTCTACCCTTGTGTGTCAGCGCATGGGATGAAAGACCATCTAAGGTGAGTGAATTGTACCTTATTTTTGGCGCATTCTAACACCTTAGCTCCGATTATTTTTTTTTTTTTTTTTTTTGCATTAAAAAATAAACCACGGGCCACAAAATTGTTTTAATGCGGACAGATATAAAAGATCTGTTGCGCTCTGCATACAAGTTTTGCAGGACCTGCTCTGTTGGAACAGAGCAGGTTTTGATGGTAGGATGCACATACTCTGTATTATATGCTGCTTGCTTAAAGTTATAAGATATATATGTAAGTATGAGAATTATTTGTGAATGTGTGCACCGGATTGTTGGATGTCTCTGTAAAAGGAGATTTGTAAAGCCAATCCCAGTGAGAAGCAGGTCTTTGTGAGACACATAGTCACATAGGGATAGCAAAAAAAAAAGAGGCTATTTGGTACGGTGGCTTCCTCACATCCATATAGAGTTTTTAAGGTTTGGTTGAAAATGGGCTCCCAAAATTGCAAATATGCACCTCCGATTTATGGAGAAAATTGTACAGGTTATGTAGGCAGAGTGTCTTCAACTACTGTAGTTATTACTATGTCAACCCTTGGGTTTCAAATTTAGCAGGCTGGACAGAGACTGTGGGAAATATCAAATTAAATGATTACTTACTACTGAATTTCAGATGAGTATGATTAGAGGACTTTGGGAGACACAAGTGCCTATGAGGCATTTGGCCCTGATCCCATGTGGGATATGGAATATATGAAGGGATGAGAAGAGAATTGGTTAAAGGTAGCTCCACATTAGCACATAGTAGTGGATCCTAGTGATGTTGGGAAGGGAAAAACCAAACAGAAAAAGGCTGTACCCAAACGGAAAATATATGTAAATAATGACAGTAAAGGGGAGCAGGATTGGTGTGCAATGGATAGGAGGATTGCTGCTGGAAAGAAAGCTAGCAGTGCTCTATCCGTCAGGGGAAATAACAATTCTTTTGTTGGATACCCCCAGCATACCAACCCGCCCAGTCTGCATCCTTGTACCCCAATTTAGGTGGGGTCCCTAAACCTCAGAAAAATCCAACAGCCTGTATAGCCTTTTTAAAAAGGGCTACAAAAGGGAGACAGCTGTCACAGGAAGATATGAGGCTTCTTGTGGATGGTATACTAGGATAGGAGTCAGGATCAGGTTTTGACTGGACAAAGGTACCAATCTTATTAGTGCACTTCAACCAGCGGGTACTCAGGCAACCGCATACACCTTGGCCACAGAAGCTGGCAGAGCTACAATGTGGACCGAATTAGAAACTGAAATGGTTAGAGTGTGGAAGAGACGCACTTCCCTTCCAACAGGAGTGGCATGTAAATAAAGGCCTAGGGAAAGAGATATGACGTTAATGGAGAAGGATGTAGCAAGATGTTTTGAATTTAAAACACCTGAAAAGGCATTTTTTAGTGACCAAGGATTACATCACTGTGATCCTGGGCAGGCAAGGGAAAGAGATATGACAGGTGAAAGGAGGCCTTGGAGGTGGTAGAGGAAGAGGGAATTTCAACAATACAGGGAGATGCACTCACGGCTTTGGATGTGGACTGCAAGGTCACTGGAAGAATCAGTGTCCCCACCTCCAACAGCATGGTAATGCTCATTTGGGTAATCAACAACAAGGTCAGGTAGTACCTCATCATGAGCCTCAGTGTGCCCCTGCACTTCAGCAAACTCAAGCACCAGTGAGACACCACCTACAATGGCAAAATCAAACTCAACAGCCATAGGTACATATAGTACTACACTCTTGTGTCTACCATCCACACACACACAGGAGAGAAAATCTGTAAACACAGATTTTTAGGTTAGTTCTTGGCTGTCTGGTGAACTTATTGGGTAGAGACCTAATAGGTATGCTGGGAATCTCACTAACATCCACACCGGAAGGAGGGATACATGCTCAATCTCCTCTTTGTTTTTCCAGGGAGATTTGGAATCTCTGATTAACCCTGAAGTTTGGGCCCAGTCCAAAATGGATGTGGGGAAAATTTATTGCCTACAAAGCAAGGTTAAAGAAAGGAATAGCACCAGTGTTTCTCAAGCAGTGTTCACTGTCACAGGAAAAATATTGAAGTCATCAGACCTTTGGTGCAATCTTTTCTGAAATGGGATAATAAAGAGTCATTTCACCCTAAAACACTTCCACTAACCCTTAACCCAGTGCCTAAAACAGATGGCACTTCATTTTGTACAGGATCTAGGAGGGGTTATTAATCTAGTGTTCCCTATAGACCCCATTGTACCTGATGTACCATTGCAGATTACCTCTATACCCCATGACTTTACATGTTTTTCAGTAATTGATTTAAGTAAAGCATTTTTCTCCGTCCTTGTTGACGAAGAGACACAACTACTTATGGCATTCAGTTTTGATGGTCGCCAACTAACCTGTGCCCGTCTTTCCTAAGGCTATATAGACTCACCTGCAGTCTACTCCATAGCAGTCCATGCTACATTGCAGTCTTGGACAGCTGGTCAGGGTTCCATTCTCCTTCAGTATGTCGATGACTTAATGTTGTGTAGTGCCTCCCTGGAGGCTAGTCAGGTTGATACTGTAAAGCCCGTACACACGTACCGATTGTCGGCCGAACGATCGGCCGTCTTTTGTCCGGTGCTGTCCTGTCGGTTGAAAAGTGATAAAGACTGCACACAAATTTTGTCGGCCAACAACAGCCGACTGCAGAAGTGATGTCATGTTCTGGTTAACTTTCCGTGTGTTTTTTCTTCTCTGAGCATGCCCAGTCTTGCTCATCTGCTGTTTGTCGGTCAAATTCTGTACTGACTGAGAAACAATCGGCCGTTCTGGCGTTGGCCAACAAAAATTTTAAAGTCTGCACGCCAGATTCTGTTCGGCTGAAAAGTCGCAGTCGGTTGTCGGAAGCATCATACTAACAAGCCGACAATCGGCCGATGGCCGAATATTTACGGCCGACAATCGCTACGTGTGTACGGGCCTTAAGTCTGCTAAATTATCTGTGTAAAGAGGGTCACAAAGTCTCCCATGCCAGGGTCCAACTCGGTCTTCTACAGGTTGAGTATTTGGGGTTTACACTCACCCCCGGGGAATGCAAAATAAGCTCAGCAAGGGTTACAGTTGTCTTAGGTATGGCACGCGCCCACTAAGATTAAAAGACATGCTGTCCTTTTTAGGTATGATTGGTTACTGCTGCCAATGTATAATGGACTGTTCCCATTTTGATAATATACTCAGACAAAGTACTTTGACAGAAGCTCCAGACCTAGTGACTTGAGATGAGGAAAAAAGTACATGCTTACACAAGGTTAAAAACTGCAAAGGTGGTTGCCCCAGGGCTGGGACTCCCTGATTATTGTAAACCTTTTAATTTGTATAGGAGGGACAATTGTAAAACAATGGCTGAGACCTGTAGCCTATTTTTCCAAAGTAGTTCCAGTTCCGGTATAAGGAATGCTGATGTGTCTATAGGCTCTGGCAGCCAGTGCAATGGGGGTAGAGATGTCAATGGTCCTTACATTGGGACATTCAACTGTTTTGCATACATCACATCAAGTTTTGCAATTGTTAAAAATCTGAACACACAACATATGACAGCTCAGAGAATAAGTGGTTATTAGATACTTCTCCTGTCTACTACCTCTCTGACTATTCAGTATGCTTCTCCCACATTAGGACCTGCCCCTATTCCTAATGCTTTATTGGGTTTAAAAAGAGAAACTGATGAGGTTATTGAGCCTCATGATTGCATCACAAAAGACAGGCAGTCAATATTTATACTGATTCCAAATATGCACATGGTGTTGTACACAAATTTGGCCGTAAAGGCATGAAGAGGTGATTTGTCTCAGCTGATGGCAATTCTATCTCTCATTCAGAGCTAGTTAAACATGTTATGGATGCTATTACCTTGCCTTCAGAGGTTGCTGTAGTTCATTTAAGTGCACATACATATGGGAGGGATTATAGGGCCATACACACTAGAAGATTTTCTGAAGACTTTTTCCTTCAGATTTACCTTTTCTATGTAGTGCAAGGGCCTGCCAGATTGCATACAAATTGAAAGTGTTTAGGTTTGACCTCATATTTTATGGTTTTGGTAAATCTAAAGGAAAAAGTCTTCAGAAAATCTTATAGTGTGTATGGCCCATTAGTCTCCAGAGGCAATGCCTTGGCTGATAAAACAGCAAAGGAGGCTGTCCTTACACAGCCCTGTTTCCTTGCCTTACCACCCATGCAACCCCCCTATGACAGTATGATCAGAGATCTCCAAACATATGCCTTGAATATTGGTCTGCTAAAGGTTTTGGGCTCCTGAAGGACTCATTGCCAAAGAGAGGGGGAAGGGGAGAACAAAATACTTTAATAGGTATTCCTCAACATAGTGCCTCTGTGTTTATAAGTCATGTACATGGAGTAGAGCATAAGAGTTGGAAGTGAAAAATAATTAAAATAGCCTAAAGAACCTTTAATGCTGCTGGTACTATTGTTGGTAACCACACAATGCTAGTAAATATAAAGGGGAGGAGTACCGCGCTTCAAAGATGCATCCGTGCTCTTTCAATGCCTATGTAAAACTACAGCATATATGATAGTGTAAATATGTGTATAAAAAATTGTCTAAAGTGTCTGTGTCAAATAAATAGTAAATATACAGTGGGTACGGAAAGTATTCAGACCCCCTTAAATGTTTCACTCTTTGTTATATTGCAGCCATTTGCTAAAATCATTTAAGTTCATTCTTCTTCCTCATGAATGTACACATAGCACCCCATACTGACAGAAAAACACAGAATTGTTGACATTGTTGCAGATTTATTAAAAAAGAAAAACTGAAATATCACATGGTCCTAAGTATTCAGATCCTTTGCTGTGACACTCATATATTTAACTCAGGTGCTTTCCATTTCTTCTGATCATCCTTGAGATGGTTTTACACCTTCATTTGAGTCCAGCTGTGTTTGATTATACTGATTGGACTTGATTAGGAAAGCCACACACCTGTCTATATAAGACCTTCCAGATCACAATGCATGTCAGAGCAAATGAGAATCATGAGGTCAAAGGAACTGCCTGAAGAGCTCAGAGACAGAATTGTGGCAAGGCACAGATCTGGCCAAGGTTACAAAAAGATTTCTGCTGCACTTAAGGTTCCTAAGAGCACAGTGGCCTCCATAATCCTCAAATGGAAGACGTTTGGGATGACCAGAACCCTTCCTAGAGCTGGCTGTCCGGCCAAACTGAGCTATCGGGGGAGAAGAGCCTTGGTGAGAGAGGTAAAGAAGAACCCAAAGATCACTGTGACTGAGCTCCAGAGATGCAGTCAGGAGATGGGAGAAAGTTGTAGAAAGTCAACCATCACTGCAGCCCTCCACCAGTCGGGGCTTTATGGCAGAGTGGCCCGACGGAAGCCTCTCCTCAGTGTAAGACACATGAAAGCCCGCATGGAGTTTGCTAAAAAAACACCTGAAGGACTCCAAGATGATGAGAAATAAGATTCTCTGGTCTGATGAGACCAAAATAGAACTTTTTGGCCTTAATTCTAAGCAGTATGTGTGGAGAAAACCAGGCACTGCTCATCACCTGTCCAATACAGTCCCAACAGTGAAGCATGGTGGTGGCAGCATCATGCTGTGGGGGTGTTTTTCAGCTGCAGGGACAGGACGACTGGTTGCAATCGAGGGAAAGATGAATGCGGCCAAGTACAGGGATATCCTGGACAAAAGCCTTCTCCAGAGTGCTCTGGACCTCAGACTGGGCCGAAGGTTTACCTTCCAACAAGACAATGACCCTAAGCACACAGCTAAAATAACGAAGGAGTGGCTTCACAACAACTCTGTGACTATTCTTGAATGGCCCAGCCAGAGCCCTGACTTAAACCCAATTGAGCATCTCTGGAGGGACCTAAAAATGGCTGTCCACCAACGTTTACCATCCAACCTGACAGAACTGGAGAGGATCTGCAAGGAGGAATGGCAGAGGATCCCCAAATCCAGGTGTGAAAGACTTGTTGCATCTTTCCCAAAAAGACTCCTGGCTGTATTAGATCAAAAGGGGGCTTCTACTAAATACTGAGCAAAGGGTCTGAATACTTAGGACCATGTGATATTTCAGTTTTTCTTTTTTAATAAATCTGCAACAATGTCAACAATTCTGTGTTTTTCTGTCAGTATGGGGTGCTATGTGTACATTCATGAGGAAGAAGAATGAACTTAAATGATTTTAGCAAATGGCTGCAATATAACAAAGAGTGAAACATTTAAGGGGGTCTGAATACTTTCCGTACCCACTGTATGTTTGCTGTGAACAATTCATACAAATAATGCCTTGATTATAATAGTGTATAAAACATATAAATATATATTCAAAAAACAATCTTATTAGTGATAAAATAAATTCCGAAAGGTGCTCTGTGCTTATATTATTACACTGTATTAAACCGATTTTTCAAATCTCTGTATAAATTCACAGGTGATTCAATACTGCTTTTATATTCAAAGTGCTCAAGTGTCCCAAATAATGTTGATGGTGCTCAGAAATCTTTCTTCCCATAAATACAAATGCACGCAGGTGCTCTTCAGTGTTTGTGACCACTAGGTGTCCTATGCGCTCACCTCAATTTCTTTAATATAAAAGCGTTACCGCGTAGGATAAAGCACCGGAAGGGACGTAGCGGCATACAAACACTCTGTTACTCTGTTTTTATTAATAAATAACCTGGCAATACTTCACTATATTGGCCTGTTCATTTTTTGGAGATTGAGAGGTCCCTTCTATGACCCTGCTATACCGATCCCCAATATAAGGAGAAAGTGATATCCAGCATTCCTAGCGGACCCCAGAGGCAGAGAGGAGTAAGGAATACATCCTTGAGACACAATATGAGGCTTTATATTGAAGAAATTGAGGTGAGCGCATAGGACACCTAGTGGTCACGAACATTGAAGAGCACCTGCATGCATTTGTATTTAGGAGAAAGATTTCTGAGCACCATCAACATTATTTGGGACACTTGAGCACTTTGAATATAAAAGCAGTATTGAACCACCTGTGAATTTATACACAGACTTGAAAAATCGGTTTAATACAGTGTAATAATATAAGCACAGAGCACCTTTCGGAATTTATTTTATCACTAATAAGATTGTTTTTTGAATATATATTTATATGTTTTATACACCATTATAATCAAGGCATTATTTGTATGAATTGTTCACAGCAAACATATTTAATATTTATTTGACACTGAGACACTTTAGACAATTTTTATACACATATTTACACTATCATATATGCTGTAGTTTTACATAGAAAGAGCACGGATGCACCTTTGAAGCGCGGTACTCCTCCCCTTTATATATAAGAGTTGGAAGGAAAGTATATTTAAGGGAGGAAAAACTAACTTAAGCAGGGAAATAAGTTAAAAAAGTGAGAGAACGATATGCATGTGTTGTGTACAAATGGGAAAAATGGAAGCAATTTTAAAGAGATAATTGTGTATGTGTGGGGATGCTGGAACTCTTAGTTCTACATCTTGTGTATGTCACGTTAGCTCTGTGCAGACGTGACCCTCTTCCCTTGCCCCCCTCTCTTTTCTCTTTCTCATAAAAGGAATGTACTGTGATGAGACATTAGTGATAACTGGCAAGGTCACCCATGATATGACTACACGTATATCTAGCAATATGTGTGGGGTTAATTAATCAAATGATTAAGTGCCCATTCACACTAGGGCGACTCACGAGGCGACTTGTGTCGCCCCAGGTCGCTTGACATAACCAAAGCAATGTAATTCAATCAGTGCCGTCTTAATTGGCACTACTGAAGTCGCTCCCACTTCAGAAAAGGGTCCGGTACTACTTTGAGGCGACCAGTGATCCGACCTGTCCCATATACTTCAATGGGAGTCACCTCCTTATCTTAATTGAAGCGACTTGTCATCCGACTTTGCAAAAAAATGGTATTGAACAAGAAAAGAGCATAATTTTTATTAAAACACGAATATGTCTTCTGTCAACCTGGCCGTTTTTCTTGCAGGCATTTATCGGGCATTTTTTTAGGCAGGCATGTCTTTTTTTTGGATTTAGTATCTGGGGGGGTCTAAAAAGTGTACCTGTCAAGTTTCAGCTCTGTAGCATGTCCAGAACCCCTAAAAAACAGCATTTTTCTTATAATTTCAGTAATGTGGCTTCTCTGCGGCTGGCTTTTTTTCTTGCAGGCATTTATCGGGCATTTTTTTAGGCAGGCATGTCATTTTTTGTATTTAGTGTCTGGGGGGGTCTAAAAAGTGTACCTGTCAAGTTTCAGCTCTGTAGCATGTCCAGAACCCCTAAAAAACAGCATTTTTCTTATAATTTTTAGTAGAAAACTAATGCAGTGTCTTTCCAGCTGTCTTTTTCTTTTTTTCCTTTTTTTTTTTCAAAACATCATATTGTGATTGGCCAAAGCTGAAGTCGCGCTAAGTCGCGCCGGAAGCGACGCGACTTTAGTGGTCGCGGCAGTGTGAACCGGCACTTACAATGTGATCACAGCTATTTTGAATTTGTTTCCCAAACAGAATGGTAAAAGTCATTGTTAAAGACATAGTCCCTAGGTGGGGTTGTCCCCTAGTGATTGCTGATAATGAGCCAGCATTTGTCTCCAAGATCTGCGGGAACTTGTAAAATTCTTGCAGATTCAGTGGAAATTTCACATTCCATATCATCCTCAGAGTTTGGGTATAGTGGAAAGAATGAACAGGACAATCAAGGATAAAATTGTTACAGGAGGGACTTTAAAACAATTGGGAAGACACAATTCCAGCAGCATTAGCAGAAATAAGGATGGCACCTGCCAAAAATAACTAAATTGTCACCATTTGAAATTTTAATGGGAAAACTATTTCCAACACCTTGGGCAAAAGGTCCTCTTGCAATAATGCCGGTGATTTAGAGCACATTATTGTAGTAGGTTGTTTCAGACTTTGAATGACTTCTACAGTGATGTGTCTGTTTTCCACTTCCTTCACAGGAACCAACACACTGTTTTCCAACCTGGAGATGTAGTCTTTGGGAGACAACTAAACAAGGAATTTGGATTGCCCTTTGGACCACAGACAGTGATCGCAGTGACCAGAACAGCAGTCCTGACTGAACAGAGTCCCCAGTGTATCCATGTGACCAGAGTAAAGAAAGTAACAAAGAGGGGCGAAAACAGGCGATAAAGACCCAGAAATTAAAGTAACAGACCGGAAGAGGATACAGAAGATGTATACTCAAAAAGTGTAGCACCAGATAAAATAATCAGAAAAATAAATGTGAATAAATAAATTGAAGCACAATATAAAACATCCCACAGTGTAAACCATTAGGTGAATGTGAAAAATCAAAGCGTTAAGTGCATCTGCTATTAAAAATCACTAATAAATATATAAAGTCCAGATCAATACCTCCGAATAAAAATATGTGAAAAAAAAGTCCACAATGTGATGCAAACATGAATAAAAAAAAAAAAATAAAAGTGCTCCGTGCTTCTTCACCCGTGATGCCAAGCCTCTCACCTCCCTTTAAGACCCCTGTTCCCAGTGGGTCATATTCAGCTGTCCCTCCTTTGGGGGTATTCTCAGTAAGGTATAGTAGACTCCACAGATATTCAGTATAATAGTATAGATATGCCTCATACACGACCTCCTTCCTAGGCAGATTTAAATCAGCTGTTCCTCCTCTAGGGGAAATGATGGTGCGGCAGGTGTGGAGACAGTCCCGGGCTAGATCCAATATCCAATCCCTTCCAAATCTTCTCAAACATAAAAAGGAGGAGATCTAGTGCTCACTAATAAAATACTATTTTATTAAGTAAAAATTTTACTCACAAAACGGGCACATAAGCTGTGCGGGCTGTACATACGATGCGAGAGATCAAGAGATCTCATTACACTCCAGACTCAGATGCCTTGCTACTGTCTCCCCAGATTTCTGGGAAAGCACTGTGTGGACCTAAGCCCCGTACGGCCGAACGATCGGCCGTCTTTTGTCCAGGGCTGTCCTGTCCGCTGAAAAGTGCAAAAGACTGCACACTAATTTTGTCGGCCAACAACAGCCGACTGCAGAAGTGATGTCATGTGATGGTTAACTTTCCCTGTGTTTTTTCTTTTCTGAGCATGCCCAGTCTTGCAAATCTGCTGATTGTCGGACGAAATCTGTACTGACTGGCGAACAATCAGCCGTTCTGGTGTCGGCCTACAAAAATTTTAATGCCTGCAGGACAGATTCTGTTCAGCCGAAAATGCGCTGTCGGAAGCATCATACTAACAAGCCTACAATCGGCCGATCGGTCGGCGGCCAAATATTTGCAGCCGACAATCGCAACGTGTGTACGGGGCTTTAGTCTTTTGAAGTCTTTCTGCCAACATGGATCATAACGAACTGACTTAGGCCCATTCAGGCCTGAGTGTTTTGAGGACTATGACAAAACAAATAAGCCCATGCACTCCCAATAGGCGGTTTTCCACTGCCCATATGTCCAATTATAGATCTACTTAACCGGTCGCACGACTATATACTGCGGCGGTCAGCCCCGGCCAGGCAGAGTGACATATTGGTACGTCACTCGCCTGTCACTGACTTGCGAGCCAATTGCGGGCGGGCGCGCGCCCGCCGCGGCTCGTTCACAGACAAGTCAGTGCGTGTGACCGGCGGACTCGATGTCCGCCGGTCACACTACGATCGCTCCTGTGAAGGGAGAAAGACAGAGCAGCTTATGTAAACAAGCCGCCTGTCAGTTCTCCCTGTGTAAAAATGAAGATCAGACGGTTCTACTATGTAGAACCGTTGATCTTTGTTTTTACACCAATAGCAATGTCCCTGCACAGTTAGAATCACGCCCCTAGGACACACTTAACCCCTCCCTGTCCAATAAAGTTAACCCCTTCCCTGCCAGTGTCATTTTTGCAGTAACAGTGCATATGTATAGCACTGATTACTGCAGTAATGTCACTGGTACCACCAAAAGTGTCAAAAATGTCAGTCAAGGGTCCGATCTGTCCGCCACAATGTCGCAGTACCGAAAAAAAAAATCGCAGATCGCCGCCATTACGCGTTAAAAAAAAAAAACACCAAAAATGACAAAAATCTTTCCCTTTGTTAGTAAACGCGATAACTTTTGCGCAAACCAATCAAAATACACTTTTTTTTTACCAAACATAGGTAGCATAAAACAAATTGGCCGAAAATGTTAAAACATTTTGATTTTTACATTTTTTTTTGGGGAATTTCATATAAAAAAAATGTGAAAAATATTGTTATTTTTGCAAAATTGACGCTCTTTTTTTGTTTATAGCGCATGATCAAAAAATCGCACAGGTGATCAAATACCACCAAAAGAAAGCTCCGTTTGTGGGGAAAAAAAGGACGTCAAATTCGTTTAGGTACAGCGTCGCACGACCGCGCAATTGTCCGTTAAATTCACGCAGTAAAAAATCGCAAAAAACCCCCTGGTCAGGAAGGGGGTAAAATCTTCCGGGGCTTAAGTGGTTAAACAACAAAGAACATTTTTACAGCACCTTAATAAAATATAATTTGACAGTGCATCAGGCAATAGTAAAAACAGCCATTATGAGGGTCAAACTTGAAGCAGCCACCAGTTTTCAATGGATACCCACCATTCATGGTATGATGTGTTACAGGGTGGTCATCCACAGGAAGTGAGGTGGTGGGAACTTTTTCCTACCCACTCGCTGCCTGTTGTTTTGGTTATACTTGTCCTGTATAATTGCTATTTGGTATGCACTTTTATGAATAAAAAGGCCGATGATCAGGCTTGGACAAGCCTGTTGCCCAAGTGATTTAATGGGATTTATCATATTCATGATAAAAGAGGGGTTTGAAGAGTTGGTGTTTTTATGCTGTATATTCTTCCCTATTATTCCTGATTGATAGTCATAACATCTTGTTTGTTCGGCTATGTCTGACTGCAGAAATAGTTGCACATAAGAACATCTTCATTGGTAAATTTGTTATGGGAACAGTTTCAACTTGTGTAGTCCGCCAAAAAGTATCATGTGATCGTGAGTCATACTGAAGTCAAGCCCCTTATTGCGAAATTCATTTTTCTGTTCTTCTAACTGTATATATGCTCGGGACATTTCCTGGAATAAACGAACATGCTTTGACTCTACCCTCCTGTGTGTCTGTGTTCCCGAATATTCGTAGGGAGTCCCATCTAGCCGTCCGGCTCAAAAGTCCCTTACAGGGATTAGACAGAGGATAGTGGTAGAGGGATGAGATCAGGCAGAGGGATGGTGCTGGGAGGGATGAGATCAAGCAGAGGGATGGTGGTGGAAGGAATGGGATCAGGCAGAGGGATGGTGGTGGGAGGAATGGGATCAGGCAGAGGGATTGTGATGGGAGGAAACTGAAGATAGAGGGGACTAAAAGAGGTGCATGGAAAACAGCCAGCCCCCAGTCTGATGTACTCACCCTCCAGTCTTCCAACAAACCAAATACACCTATCTAACAATGTATGTTAAAAACAGGGGTTTAGTTGACATGCATTTGCAAACACATGTGTAAGCTGCAAGGCCCCTTCACGGCACCCTGTGTAACTTGCAGTCCTAACACTAATGAATCTGAGTGTCTCCACAGTGGAAGCACATGGTTGCTAATGGATGGATGGGACTGGAGGCGGTCCAATCATCACCCAACCTGCTCCCATCTATGCCTGGTATAAATGTATCATAGCTGTAATTGGCTGTGTTGTAACAAAAGGGTGCCAACTGAAATTGACTAGCTGAGAAGCACGCACCTCCATCCCTTTGGTGGATGCAGTAAAAACACAATGGGACTTTAAATGAGTCACCAGCCTGTAAGGCACAGCGTCTCCCTCCCTGATTGCATGAAAAATATAAACAGTTTGGGACTTTAAATGAGGCACAGGATGGTGGTGGGAGGAATGAGATCAGGCAGAGGGATGGTGGTGGGAGGAATGGGATCAGGCAGAGGGATAGTGGTAGGGGGAATGGGATCAGGCAGAGGGATAGCGGTGGAGGGATGAGATCAGGCAGAGGGATAGTGGTGGGAGGAATGGGATCAGGCAGAGGGATAGTGGTGGAGGGATGAGATCAGGCAGAGAGATAGTGGTGGGAGGAATAGGATCAGGCGGAGGGATAGTGGTGGAGGGATGAGATCAGGCAGAGGGATGGTGGTGGGAGGAATAGGATCAGGCAGAGGGATGGTGGTGGAGGGATGCGATCAGGCAGAAGGATGGTGGTGGAGGGATGAGATCAGTGACACTGGCACTTACTAGCTATCAGTGTCAGTTGATTCCCCCTCCTCCATGCTCCATGTGTCTGTGCTTCTCTTCGCCCTTCCTGTGCTTCTGCTGACGTGTGGTCTCCTCGAGCCCCCCCCCCCCTCCTTCACTCTACTGGCTGTCAGCTCATCAGCTGACTTTCTGCTCCAGTCTCCATCTGCAAGGAGAGGTGGTTTTAGTCACTAGGCAGGCTCTGCCTCTGTTTCTCCAGGAGAGGCAGAGCACTGCACAGAGCGCAGGAGGACATCATCGGTAATCGGTTCAGCTGACTCAGCATCAATGCAGAATCGCGAACGCCTAAATCGCGACGCATTGCTGCTACAATTATATTCAACACCCCTAGTGGTTGCCATCTTTTTGCCTAGCTTACGCACAGGCTTTTAACCCCTGTCCTTTTTGCTATCTGTGTCCCATTGGGAAGATTTCCTTTCACTTCCTCTCCTATAAGCCGCAACAGGAAGTGAGAGGAAATCCTTCCAAAATGGGGGGATCCCTGGATGTCAACAGAACTAATGTTCTCAAGATAATGCGCTTAAAGATTTCTCCTCAATTTCGGTTCTGGTTACCACTAAAATATAGGACAGCAATAAAAACTTGACAGGTGTTCTAATCCTCCTCCACTCTATCCAAAAAAAAAAGTTTGCCTTCAGTCACTGTATACTTTAATGACCTTCTATTTGTATGCTTCACTTTCCTTACAAACTATTCACAGCAGCTTAAACCTTGGGAAACTCAACTTTAATTTTAAATAGCACAACTGTATGAACAGATACATAAATAAATGTAGAAAAATACATCTCTGCACAAACACACATATAAAACAAATATAAAAATGATCATTTATATACATGCATGTCAAAAAATAAATACTTCCATGTTTTTTGAAAAAAAAAAAAAAAAAGGATATAAAATATATAGCACACCACTGTCACTTAAAAGTATTTACATCAGGGAATGGACTGTCAAAGCCACTGTCTTGCGGTGGAGTGGCAAAATCCAGCAATAATTTTTGTGAAGGTAGTTGGTTGTCTCGACCTACATCAGAGTATGGCCCTGACTCAACAGCTGTGGGCGGATGGTCTGTGATTTTACTAGAATGCCATGTACTGGGAGTCTGATCTCTTCTCTTTGCAATGTGAGCAGAGTGATTCTGACCTTCATATCTGCTGCCAAAGGGATCACGACTTTCCTCTACATGAGAAAATAAACCTGCTGATGAAAGTTTCCCTGCAGCATCCAGATTGTAAGACGGCACTCTATTGCTGGTTGAAGAGCTTTGTGATGGGAAAAGACCCTTGCCACTTTCCGAGCCCCAACCATTGTCTCCGTTATCCCGCACTGGAGTTTCTTGAAATTCAAACCTTCTCCTGGGTGCTTTAGTCTTAAGATGATCCTGGCAGTCAAAAGATTTTAGGCCATGTAAAAAAGAGGGCTCGCTGCGGCCATGAAAAGGCCTTTGGTTGGACTCTACACTCAAACCCGTACAGTTTACAGTACAATCCTCTTCTAGAGGCAATGTACATAGTGGTGCAGTAATGGCACAGTCCTTTCTGAGCTGCTTTGAGATATCATCTTGTTTGCTGGCTGATGTCTCCACAGTCGGGAATTTGTTTCCATCAAGCTTCTCTTTCATATGTCTCCTAATCAGTTCATCAATCGTTCTTTGCTCTGTGATTGGTGCCTTCAGTCTGTCAGTTACACAAATCTGAGCATTCACAGATTTAGCCGCCTCAGTTTCATTTTCAATCTGCACAGGTGCTATGAAAAAATAGAATCAATAATTTAACATTTATTAAAAGTGTAACAAATGGAAACCCAGTAACAGAAGGGGATACAATATTCATAGGCTACATGTTCTTAAAGTGGATTTATGGTTATACACCTAACTCGCCTTAAAAATGTCCCCTCCTTCCTCTAAACACCTATGCTAACTAACCTGTGTAAGAAAGATGTATATTCTTACCTATTTTCAGACCACTCCGGTCACATGATCTCCCCTGGGTCAGCCAGCAGCAGGGGAGAAAAGAGGGCACTCGGAAATGGCTAGTAAAGCCTGGAGCAGTGACATTACCCATAGGCTTCAATGGCCCAACTGTTATTGACGCCCTCTTCCCTGAAACTGTACTGGCTGACGCGGGAGACGGACAACATGACTGGATTGGAGTGGACGAAAAGAAGGGAAGGGGAAGGGGGGGAAGAGAAGGGAAAGGGAAGGGGGGAAGGGAAGGGGGGAAGGGAAGGGAGGGGGAAGGGGGGGGAAGAGGGGGAAGGGGAGAGGGGAAAGGGAAGGGGGGGGGCAAGAGGGGAAGAGGGGAAAGGGAAGGGGGGGGGGCAAGAGGGGAAAGGGAAGGGGGGGGGGGCAAGAGGGGAAGAGGGGAAAGGGAAGGGGGGGGGGGCAAGAGGGGAAAGGGAAGGGGGGGGGGGCAAGAGGGGAAAGGGAAGGGGGGGGGGGAAGAGGGGAAAGGGAAGGGGGGGGGGGAAGAGGGGAAAGGGAAGGGGGGGGGGAAGAGGGGAAAGGGAAGGGGGGGGGGAAGAGGGGAAAGGGAAGGGGGGGGGGAGAGGGGAAAGGGAAGGGGGGGGGGGAGAGGGGAAAGGGAAGGGGGGGGGAAGAGGGGAAAGGGAAGGGGGGGGGGAAGAGGGGAAAGGGAAGGGGGGGGGAAGAGGGGAAAGGGAAGGGGGGGGGAAGAGGGGAAAGGGAAGGGGGGGGGGAAGAGGGGAAAGGGAAGGGGGGGGGAAGAGGGGAAAGGGAAAGAGGGGAAAGGGAAGGGGGGGGGGGGGAAGAGGGGAAAGGGAAGGGGGGGAGGAAGAGGGGAAAGGGAAGGGGGGGGGGAGAGGGGAAAGGGAAGGGGGGGGGAGAGGGGAAAGGGAAGGGGGGGGAGAGGGGAAAGGGAAGGGGGGGAAGAGGGGAAAGGGAAGGGGGGGGGAAGAGGGGAAAGGGAAGGGGGGGGGGGGAAGAGGGGAAAGGGAAGGGGGGGGGGAAGAGGGGAAAGGGAAGGGGGGGGGGAAGAGGGGAAAGGGAAGGGGGGGGGGGGAAGAGGGGAAAGGGAAGGGGGGGGGGAAGAGGGGAAAGGGAAGGGGGGGGAAGAGGGGAAAGGGAAGGGGGGGAGAGGGGAAAGGGAAGGGGGGGGGGGGGAGAGGGGAAAGGGAAGGGGGGGGGGGGAAGAGGGGAAAGGGAAGGGGGGGGGGGGGGGAAGAGGGGAAAGGGAAGGGGGGGGGGAAGAGGGGAAAGGGAAGGGGGGGGGGAAGAGGGGAAAGGGAAGGGGGGGGGGGAGAGGGGAAAGGGAAGGGGGAGGGGAAGGGAAGGGGAAAGGGGAAGGAAGGGGGGAAGAGGGGAAAGGGAAGGGGGGGGGGGAGAGGGGGAAAGGGAAGGGGGGGAAGAGGGGAGGAAGGGGGAAGAGGGGAAAGGGGAGGGGGGGGGGGAAGGGAAGGGGGGGAAGAGGGGAAGGGTTGTGGGGTATGGGTAGGGGGGGGGTGTCGGGCTTTGGGTTGGGGGGTGCTTGTGGGGTGTCTGTGGGCCTTTGGGTTGGTTGGGTTGGGGGTGG